>NW_021146785.1:0-1485 GCF_002837175.3 Physeter macrocephalus
GGTGCTCAGCATCACTAAGCATCAGGAAAATGAAAATCAAAACCACAATGAGCGGGCTTCCCTGGTGGTGCAGTGGTTGAGAGTCTGCCTGCCGATGCAGGGGACACGGGTTCGAGCCCTGGTCTGGGAAGATCCCACATGCCGCGGAGCAACTGGGCCCGTGAGCCACAACTGCTGAGCCTGCGCATCTGGAGCCTGTGCTCCGCAACAAGAGAGGCCACAATAGTGAGAGGCCCGCGCATCGTGATGAAGAGTGGCCCCACTTGCCGCAACTGGAGAAAGCCCTCGCACAGAAACGAAGACCCAACACAGCCAAAAATAAATAAATAATAATTTAAACGCCCCCCCCCCCACAAAACTCCACAATGATCTATCACGTCACACCTGTTAGAATGGCTATTAAAAAAAAGACAAGAAATAACAAGTGTTGGCAAGGACGTGGAGAAAATGGAACCCTTGTGTGCTGTGAATGGGAATGTATATGGGAATGTATATTGGTGCAGCCACTATGGAAAACAGTATAGACATTCCTCAAAAAATTAAAAATAGAACTACCAAATGATCCAGCAAATCTGCTTCTTGGTATTTATCCAAAGAAAACAAAAACCTTAACTTGAAAAGATACATGCACCCCAATGTTCATTGCAGCATGATTTACACCAGGCAAAATAAGGAAACAACCTAAAAGTCCATTAATGGATAAGTGGATAAAGAAAAATGTGCTATATATATTATGGTGTAAAGTATATTTTATATATTTATATTTTATTACTCATAAAAATATTATGCAATATTACTCAGCCATAAAAAGAGAAGGAAATCTTGCCATTTGCAACAGCATGGATGGATTCTGAGGGCATTATGCTAAGTGAAGTAAGTCAGACAGAGAAGACAAATACTATATGTTCTTGCTTATATGTGGAATCTGAAAACAAACAAACAACTGAACTCATAGATAGATTGGTGGTTGCCAGAGATGGGGGTAGGAGGGTGGGAGGATGGGAGAAATGGGTGAAGGGAGTCAAGAGGTACAAACTGCCAGCTATAAAATAAGTAAGCCCTGGGGATGCAATGTACAGCATGGTGTCTATAGTTAATAAGGGAATTGGCTAGTCTCTGCTCCAGCACGTTAGGGCTGGGAAGCCTGGAAGGCAGGGGGGACTTGCTGTTGCCTTAACTCACACCCTGGTGGTTGATGCTGGTTGGTGACTGGGACCTCAGTGGGGCTGGACCCCATACCTGGGGAGATCTCTCCACGTGGTCCCTCTGCCAGGGCTGGTCTGGGCTTCCTCACAACATGGCTAAGGATCCCAAGAGAACCAGGCAGAAGCTGTATCACTTTTTACCTTGTGGTAAAAAACATATAACATAAAATTGACTATCTTAACCATTTAAAAAAAAAAAGAGAGGGCTTCCCTGGTGGCGCAGGGGTTGAGAGTCTGCCTGCCGATGCAGGGGACACGGGTTCGTGCCCTGGTCCGGGAA
>NW_021146785.1:1531-25000 GCF_002837175.3 Physeter macrocephalus
GGAAGATCCCACATGCCGCGGAGCAGCTGGGCCCGTGAGCCATGGCCGCTGAGCCTGTGCTCCGCAATGGGAGAGGCCACAACAGTGAGAGGCCCACATACTGAAAAAAAAAAAAAAAAAAAAAAAAGAGAGAGAGAGAGAACCACTTCCCTGGTGGTCCAGTGGTTAAGACTCTGAGCTTCCACGGCAGGGGGTGTGGGTTCGATTCCTGGTTGGGGAGCTAAGATCCCACATGCCACATAGCATGGCCAAAAAAACCAACCAACCAAAGAAACAAAAAACACCTGTCCTCTTTTCAAGCAAAAGTTAGAGGAGATATTTCTCGATTTGTTGGGTTGGAAAATAAAACTATTTCTTATTTTCAGCATCTCCAGCCCCTTTGAATATTGGCAGATATGGAGGAAATGACATTCTGGGACTTCCCGTCTCAGCACTTAAAAAGGCATTGTGGCTTCTGCTTTCACCCTCTTGGGATCCAGTTGCCTAAAAAGGAGTTCAAGATAGACCACTAAATGATAAGAAACCACATGGATAGCAATAGGCCCAGTCAGTCCCCAGCCATCCAGCTTCATTGGCTGCAGTGTGCAGTCTCTAACACACAGTTAAGGAAGACTTCTTTGTGGTTCCAGCCCCAGGGGAGCCCCCAGCTGAGCACAGCTGCATGCGGGACCTCAGCCAATACCTCATGGAACAGAGCCAAGTCATCCCCCCGGAGCCCTGCCTAGATTGCAAAATCAGGAGCAAATAAATGGTGGTGTTTGCTTTAAGACACTAGGGGTTCAGGTGGTTTTCGTGAAGAAAGAGATGGCTGAAATACCTAGCCCTAGGCAGCACACAGATGGTATGACATTTTCACATTCCTTACCCCAGTGTGCAAGGTCCTAAAAGATCTGTTCCTCCGCCTGCTGTTCTTACTTCCTCTGGTATTACTCGCTGTGCTAGTTAGCTGGGGCTGCTATAACAAAATACCACAGACTGGGAGGCTTAAACAACAGAAATTAATTTTCTCACAGTTGCGGAGGCTGGAAGTTCAAGGTCAAGGTTCATTTTCCAGTGAGGATGCTTCCTGGCTTGCAGACGGCCACCTTCTCGCTGTGTCCTCAAACGACAGAGAGATAAAACACATGAGCTCTCTGCTGTCTCTTCTTATGAGGGCACTGATGCCATCACGAGAGCCCCACCCCCATGACCTCATCTAACCCTAATTACCTCCCAAAGACCCCACCTCCAAATACCATCATAAAGAGAGTTAGGGCCTCAACATAGGAACCTTGGGAGGATGTAACTCAGTCCACGGCACTCCCTCTCTCATTTTTCTCCATCAGCACTTAGTTTTCAGTTTCTCAAACATGACACACTCATTCCTACCTTGGACTGTGTAACTGCTGTTCCCTGTCTGAAATGTTGTGCCACCCAGACCTTCACCGTTTCCTTCTTATCATTCATCTCAGAGAAAATGTCACCAATATCTCCTCAGCATGTCCTTCCCTGATCACCCAGTTGTAAAGTATGCCTCCTGGCCACTCCACCACATCACCCTGTGGTGTTTCATTCACAGAACTGAAGTCTCTCTGAAATGATTCTATTTGTTTGTTTACTTGTTTCTTTGCCCATCTCCCTCCATGTGATGACCACGACGATGGGCAGCTTACCTGTCACTTTTATGGCTGTTCCTCTGATGTCTGGAATAGCTCCCAGCATGTGGTAGGTGTCAATTTTAATCTAATGAATAATCTACAATACACCTACATTGTCGAACTTTTTTTTTTTTAAGATTTATTATTTATTTATTTAATTAATTTCTTTTTGGCTGCATCGGGTCTTAGTTGTGGCACACGGGATCTTTGTTGAGGTATGCAGGATCTTTCGTTGAGGCGTGTGGGCTTCTCTCTAGTTGTGGCGTGCAGGTTTTCCCTCTCTAGTTGTGGCACGCAGGCTCCAGGGTGCGTGGGCTCTGTAGTCTGCAGCATGCAGGCTCTCTAGTAGAGGCACACGAGCTCAGTAGTTGTGGTGCACAAGCTCAGTAGGTGTGGCACATGGGCTTAGTTGCCCCACGGCAGGTGGGATCTTAGTTCCCTGACCAGGGATCGAACCCACATCCCCTGCATTGTAAGGCACATTCTTTACCACTGGACCACTAGGGAAGTCCCTGTCGAACTATTAATAAGTGTATCATATATTTGACTCTGTTCATCAAACACACATTAGTTTATCACACACTAGTTCATTAGGAGTTGAAGATGGATCAGATATGTTCCTTGACCTTCCAAACACTCCCCCTGGTTGCATAGGGTGTCTGGAGAAGGGCAGAACATAAACAAAAATTTTAACGCAATGTGATAAACACTCTAATAGAAGTGTACACGAGAAGGGTGGAAATCCAGGTTAGGGAGCAATTAATTCTGCCTGGAGAAGCAGGTCATGGAGAACAACAGACAGGACATTTTAGTTGCTCCTTGAAGAACAAGTAGCAAACGGTAAGGAGGTGAAGGGCAACATTCCATGCAAAAGAAAGAGTGTGAACGAAATTACAAGTGATACCACTTGGCTTGATGCGGGGAGGGTGCAGGAAGGAGGGAGGGCATCAGTTATGGCTGGAGCAAGGAGCAGAACTAGGTTATAAAAAGCCCGTGGATCATAATGAAATCTGTACTTTGTCCTGCAGGCACTGGGGAAATGCGAGCAAACCCCACTTTGACAGAGACCTAATTCTGAATGTCAGGAACTTACGTCTCCTCCGCTGCAGTCCTAGAAATGGATTAAGAACCTCCCAGGTGTACACCACTAGCAAGGATCTCATGGCCCAGGGCAGAAGTTACTGAGCCTCGGAGGCTGGGAAGAAGTGGGGAACAAGGATTGGGCACCCTAAGGAGGAAGGGACTATGGCAGGAGGTGTGGGAGCAGAGAAGGGCTGGGGGCAGACAGGACAAGGGTGGTGGGTAGAGTTCCCTCTGGGTGCTGAGTAATGGTGTGGTCCAGGGGGTCAGGGGCCGTGAGGGACAGCACTGCGCCCCAGCCTCCTGGGGTCAATCTTTTCCCATCCTCCTCTCATTCTTCTCACCATGGACACGTGGCAGGCACGAGGTGGTGGGCAGGAGAGGGAGGTGCAGTGGCAGGACGTGGGTGAGAGCCTTTCCTTTCCACATTCAATAGCAGGGACTAGTGTTGAGAAGAGAGGAACAGAGGGAGTGGGGTGAGGAGGAGGAGGTGGAGAGGGAATCTCTCCCCCCCTTTCCTCCACCAAAGGTCTTATTTTCTATTCTTAATCTATCTATCTATCTATCTATCTATCTATATATATATTTTTGGCTGCGTTGGGTCTTCGTTGCTGCGCGCGGGCTTTCTCTAGTTGCGGCGAGCGGGGGCTACTCTTCATTGCGGTGCGCGGGCTTCTCATTGCGGTGGCTTCTCTTGTTGCGGAGCACGGGCTCTAGGCACGCGGGCTTCAGTAGTTGCGGCACGTGGGCTCAGTAGTTGTGGCTCGCAGGCTCTAGAGCGCAGGCTCAGTACTTGTGGTGCACGGGCTTAGTTGCTCCGCGGCATGTAGGATCTTCCTGAACCAGGGCTCGAACCCGTGTCCCCTGCAGTGGCAGGCGGATTCTTAACCACTGTATCACCAGGGATGTCCGGTCCTATTTTCAACAGATACAGTAGAACCAGGAGAGGAGTTGGGGGCGGGGTTGTCATGTGGGAGACATGGCTAACCTCAGACATGGTGTGATGCAGTGATGATTCTGCAATGGCAAAGGAACTGGGCAAAGAGAGGCAAAGCGTGTGTGTGTGTGTGTGTGTGTGTGTGTGTGCGCATGCACGCGCACCTCCAGGGTTATGAAGTGAGGGAGAGGGAATCTCTGGAATCACCCAGTTGGGAAGGTGGGTGGGAGGGAAAGGGGCAGGTACAAGGGGCAGCAGAGATTAATGTCAAGCCGTCAGGGACCGGCAGCCCAGGGCCGGAGCCACCTAGCAGATGGGAAGGCACATGACCTGGCTCCGTGGTTCTACTGCGGTGGCTTCGGAGGTTCTTGCCAAGAACTTCTTGATGGACTCCCACAGGACTGGTATTGGCCTTCAGTGGAAAGAATTGCTCCCCTACGACAGGACCAAGAGGGTGTAAATTAGAGAAAAGTATGCTAGTCATTTGCTGGTCAGATTGCTTTTTTTTTTAAATTAAGAAGCTTAGAAGACATATTACAAATTTGCTTTTAAGCCTTTCACCAAACTCCTAGACTAGTTCCACTTCTATGTACTGTTTTCCTAAAATAGCACAAAAAAGATTTTGGATTGCAAAAGTTGCCTTCTCCACCAAGACCTCATTCCATTACTATTAGAAGTAACTGTTTAAACTTAAATTTTAATGGAGTCAGTTTAATTATTGAAACCTCATAAATGAACAGTATTTAGATTAAATATAATACGTATATATATTTTAAAGTCAAAGTATAAAAACTATGTGGTTATACAATACCAGTACTTTTTCATAGAATTGAAACATTAAAGCTGTATACATATATATGAATATATATATGAATATATACATTCCTATATATATATGAATCACTGAATCACTTTGTTGTACACCTGAAACTAACATAACATTGTAAATTAACTATACTTCAATTTTAAAAATGGTTAAAAAAAGACAGATGGAGAAAGAGCAAAAACCTCAAAAATAAAAGATATCATCCGGGCTTCCCTGGTGGCGCAGTGGTTGAGAGTCCGCCTGCCGATGCAGGGGACGCGGGTTCGTGCCCCGGTCCGTGAAGATCCCACATGCCGTGGAGCGGCTGGGCCCGTGAGCCATGGCCGCTGAGCCTGCGCGTCCGGAGCCTGTGCCCCGCAACGGGAGAGGCCACAACAGTGAGAGGCTCGTGTACCGAAAGGAAAAAAAAAAAAAAAAAAAGAAGGTTCTGGAATCTTGCCCTGGCTTCCAGAATTCTTGGGGAAAATTTTTCTAGAAGCATTATTTCTGTGCATCCTCCATTAAAATAGCCCTGCTCACATGTATATGATTCATTCGTTTGTGTACAACCTACTTGATGGAAGGTGCTGTGGCCACTACTCTGAGACGTCAGATATATAAGTATATACTTATATGTGTACATGCAGAATAACACTTTATGCGTATGTTCTCTCCTGCTGGCTTGTGATCCTCTTTAGGGCAGGTCCCATGTCTGTTTTATCTTTGTATATTTGTCTGATTTTTTAGGACAGTGCCTTGACCATAGTTAGGACTAATTAGGTGTTTGTTGCCTGCTGTGTGGTCTGCTGGACAAAAATGGTAAAGATGACCACAGAAAAGATGGGTTTTGACAAGTTTGGCTAAAACATACGCTTTAAGTGAGTAAACTCTATCCTCTTCCAGGGTGCATTTCCAACATCAAATGGTGATGAACTAAAGCTTTATTTTATTTTCTCCTTAACGGGTAGGTCCGTTAGACAGGACACTTGAAGCAGGGAATAACAGGCGACGTCATTACATTCTCTGTCCACGATGGCGTCATACGCACTGGGCTCCAGTCCATTCAGCTTGGATAGCACTGGCTGTGAACATCCTCTGAGGTTAAGATACCGTTCAGGCGTCCTGCGTCATCACTTTCCATTCCTTCCGGCGCCTGGAGTCCCATTTTAGCTGCGGGGATCAGGCAGTGTGTCTATCACGTCACTTGCAGAGATACCAGGACTGTTTTGTGTCTACTGTCCAGTGCCCCCACTCCAACACCCCGTGTCATGTACCGTGTGTGTGATTTAGAAGAAGGGCATCTGAGTAGAAGGCTTTGCCTGCAGCAAACTTTTCAAAAAGAAAGTGTGAGACATAGAGAACAAACTTATGGCTACCAAAGGGGTAGACGGGGGAGGGATAAATTAGGAGAGTGGGATTAGCAGATACACACTACTAAATATAAAACAGATAAACAACAAGGTCCTGCTGTATAGCACAGGGAACTATATTCAATATCTTGTAATAAACTATAATGGAAGTTATAGTTATAAGATATATATATAACTGAATCACTGTGCGGTACACCTGAAACTAACACAACATTGTAAATCAACTCTACTTCAATAAAAACAATAAATACAAAAAGAAAGTGTGAGCAAGGCAATTTCTCCGTGTTCAGCAACAAATTCAGTCCAAATACCGAGGTAGCTGTAACCCACATCATCTTTTCCCTACAGTAAGAGACAGTAGGATAAAAAGTCCCCCTCTGAGTAGCCAGGGCCCCAAATGTCCTTCCGTCAAGATTACCATCCCATGGGTAGCGGCAGGGATTTTTAGTAACCTATTTTTCCACCCGGGAATATCTCTTTAGGACAATCACTTTCATTTCATTGCTATTCAGTTCCAGACGCAGAAACGTAAAGAGGGAAATCCAGAAATAAAATCGGAGGGACAAAGAAAGCAAGCAATGGAACAAAATACTTTCTGAGAGTTACATGGACTTTGTGGAATTTCCTTTCTTAATAATCCTCAGGATCATCAAAAATAGGTCCCGGCTGCCCTTTCGGGTCCTGCAAAGTTCTCGGTCTTGTACCCCTCCTAACTTCAACACCAAGCTGGGCAGGTGGGAGCCCTCAGGGCAGGGGTCCCTTACAGAGCAGCTGCACAGAAGCTTCAGGAGCTCAGGGTTGCCAGCACTCCCTTAGCTCGTTGCCAGGTTTCCAGAGTGCTAGAATAGTAAACAGTTGTTTCTCAGAAACAGAGATGGGGTTATCCACAGCCTCACATGCTAAATTTAAATTTAATGAAGCTCTTTCCTAACAACCCGTATCAGTGATTTTCAACCGGGCTGGTGGTGAGACAAGATCCATCTCAGGGTGTTGGGGGAAGGAACCAGCACGTGTACTTTGAGAAAGTTCCCCAGGTGACTGTATCCCACCTGCAAACCCCAATGCCTCTTCAGAAAACCACTGGCACAGATCTTGGATGCTGGTGGAGGGCCTCTCTAGCTTTTTCTGCAATTTGCCCACAATGCTCCTGACATTTCAGAGTTAACTTCGGAAGCACTTAAGGAAGATGACCTAAGCCTCCCTCCCCCAATGCTGCCCTGTGAACTTTCTCACACTTAGGAGAGCGTAGCTAAGGAGGCTGAATAGCATACAGAGAATGAGGTCAGTATAATTCAATATCGACAACAGTTGACTGAATGTCTTAGGTTTGTTCCTTGGAGCTGCCAAAGATTTCAAATGTAAATTTGGATGTCATCAATCACGTCTTCCATAATCCCTGCAGAACAGGGATGGTTGCACAGCCTGGAGCAAAGGGCTGATGGTGGAGGCAGATGCATCCTTCTACTGCCCCATCTCAGACACATCTTCCTGCTCCATATCCTTCTCTCATGCCACGAGCTTGGGAGGGAAGCTTCCTTGCAGAGATGTCTGGGAAGAAGGAAAGCACAGGCAACATTTATTTGACCCGTGACTGAAAAGACCCTATGACTTTCTGAATCCAAATGCATATTAGGGAAACCAAAATGAGCCTGTATTTACAAAACTGTCGGTCGTTTTCTGTTTGGTAAGCCATGAAGAGCTGCACATAATCGTGGGAAAGACTGTTCCTTGGTTCTGAGGCTAACACTTGAATTGACCATTTAGTTATGCACATAAAAGGCAAAGCCCCAAATTGGAAAATGAGACCATGGCAGACACCCCTTAATGGCTAACACAGGGCTTCCCAACTAAAGACCACATCTATGCTGCACTGGTTCTCAAAGTGGTCCTGGGACCCTTTCAGGGGGTCTGTGAAGCTGGGACTATTTCTTCCAACATGAAGACAGTACTTGCCTTTGCCACTCCCATCCTTTCACGAGCGTACAGTCACATTTTCCTGACGTTATATGACATGTGATAATGAAACATTGCAGGAGCCGATAGGAGAATCCACCTGTCTTCTATTAAGATACATAATAAAGAGATGTGCAAAAAAGGCAAAACAATGCTACTGTACCCACCCTTTTTTTTTTTTTTTGAAAATAGAGTTATGGGGCTTCCCTGGTGGCACAGTGGTTAAGAATCCGCCTGCCACAGCAGGGTACACGGGTTCGAGCCCTGGCTTATGAAGATCCCACATGCCACGGAGCAACTAAGCCCGTGTGCCACAACTACTGAGCCTGCACTCTATAGCCTGTGAGCCACAACTACTGAGCTCGCGTGCCACAACTACTGAAGCCCGCGCGCCTAGAGCCCACACTCCACAAGGGAAGCCACTGCAATGAGAGGCCCGTGTACCACAATGAAGAGTAGCCCCAGCTCGCTGCAACTAGAGAAAGCCCGTGCACAGCAACGAAGACCCAACACAGCCAAAAATAAAAACAAATAAATTAATTAAAAGAAAAAAAATCATTTAAAAAAAGAGTTATGTTCCATAAAAATATATTCTTTGTGTGAAACCTGTATTATGGGTTTGTTATTGTTATTCTAAAATGAATTAAGAAATATTCTTAAAATTTCTGATTTTTCTTTTTAAAATTATTATTGTGATAAAATATACAGCACAATTTAACATTTTAACTGTTTTAAGTGTGCAAGTTCAGTGGCATTAAGTACATTCATATTATTGTACAACCATCACCACTATCCATATTCAGAACTTTTTCATCATCCCCAAATAGACTCTGTCCCCGTGAAACAATAACTTGCCAATATCCCTTTCTCCCAGTCCCTGGTCACCACTATTCAACTTTGTTTCCATAAATTTGACTATACCAGGTACCTCATGTAAGTGGAATCATACAGTATTTGTCGTTTTCTGTCTGGCTTCCATCACTTAACGTTTTCAAGATTCATCTGTGTTGCATCAGAATTTCATTCCTTTTTAAGGCTGAATAATATTCCAGTGTAAGTACATACCACAGAATTTCTCAGTTTTTATATCTGCTATGGTAAATATTGAGAGATATAAGCCACATAAATAAAAGCTCTTTATGGTTCCACTATAGAAAGCGGGGAAAACAAACAGGAAACAGATATTTGCTTTCCTGGCTTACCTTGCATCCAGTGGCCATGTGTCTGAGTTCTCACCAGTGAGACCTAAAAGTAGGTGAGAGTTGTTTCTGAGAAAGCTTCTGCTTCCTCCCAAAAGGTCCAGGTAGGAGACAAGCACATGCTGACACGACCCTGTCCCCTCCCTCTTGCCTGGAATGCCTGGGCTGAGGCAGCTGCATTGCAACTGTGAGGGGCCACACACATGGCCTTTTGGATGACAGCACGGGAAAACCGGCCTAGATGGCATCCCTGCAGAGCCTCCTTGTTCTTTTTGTCACCTCAGAAAAAGAAACACTATTTGTTTAAGTTTTAGTGTGACTTTCTGTTCTTAGCATCCAAAGCGTGGCTAATGGATACAGTTACCTAAAAGCTCTAAATGTCCTGTGGCAGGCAGTGCTGTGAATTTTGGTTGCCTTGAGGAAAACGTTTTATTCATTTTTCCCCCTTACATATACTTAGAGATTATTCCGTGCCTAAAACATAAAACAACACACAAAAAGAAAACGTGTACTCTGGCAGGAGTGTGTGTGTTTTGAGAGCTGCTGACAGATCAGTGGCTGGGCAGAAGGTGGGAGAGCTGTCCCCGCATCTCTGGCAAGAGCAGAGCTGCTGGGGCTCCACAGACAGAGTGTGGGGAGAGCCAGGGAAAGAGCGCGAGAGCCATCCTCCCCTTCGCCCACACCTGCTGAACCCCAGCACCCTGGAATGGTGCCCTTCCTGTGAAGTGCTACCCAGAGACCCAAACTGCCGAGACCAGTGTCTCCCTGGGTGAGCTTTGGCTGCTTTGCTGGGACCCAGGACTCTGGTTCCACACGCCGAGCCCATCGTCTCTGATTATGGCTTCTCTCATTGGGTGTTCATCTCAGCTCTCAACTCTTCTCAGCGTATGGCATTCAGGGTCCTTCTACCTTCACTCTCTCCTCCATCTGCTTGCTGCATCTTCCATCAATCTCGGTGAAAGCCTCTTGCTCGTGGTGCTGGGGACCTAACAGCCCCCATAGGATCCCCTGGGCCCGGCCCCCCTGTAAAGGGGAGGAGCAGGGAATAAGGCCACTTCAAAGGCCGGAGGCAATCATCCTGAAAAACGATGTGTGAAAATAATGCCGGAAATAGAGGCACCTAATCACATGTTATTATCACCCTTGTCCCACGTTGTGATCTTCGGTGGGTATCCTAGTAGCACGGGACGGCTGGGGAGCCAGCATCCCCTTTCCGGTTCCATTCACATTCTGCACGCTGAACACCTCCTTTTGTGCCTTATATTTTCTTAAGGCGCCTTGATGTTTGCTTCTGTGTTGTTTCACTGCTATAAAATATGTGTGTGAGTGTGTGAAGGACGAGGAGGGTGAGGGGGTTTGGTGGGAGATGTGATACCCAATCTGACTTTCCCCAGACCCTGTTTCTCAAGTGTGGAGATTCTCCTAATTGTCAGAGACAGCCTTTAGGACCCAGGACAGAAATAATGCACGAGGAGTGAACAGGAAGCATTTCCTCCTTGTGGGATGGAAGGTACAGGATCTTCCTGAATTCACACTTGTTCTTTTTGTTTCCTCTTTCAGTTTCTAACTACCTGGTTCTTTCTTTCAGATTTTACCTCTATAGTATGCACTACCTTCCATTTGTTTTCTAAAAAACACTTTCTGCCTTGTATTCCTAGACATATTTTGCATGTTGAGCAGCCAGTCTGAGCAGGCACCACTCTTGCCCTCAAGACTCCCGTCCCAGGACTTCCCTGGTGGTCCAGTGGTTGAGACTCCATGCTCCCAATGCAGGGGGCCCGCGTATGATCCCTGGTCAGGGAACTAGATCCCCCATGCAGACACTAAAGATCCCTCATGCCTCAACTAAGACCCAGCGCAGCCAAATAAATAAAGACTCCCTTCCCAGACTAGGGGAATTTAGACAGTGACACCGTGGACATGCTGTAATTAAGCTCTCTTATCTTTCCTCCTTTCCCTCCCTCTCTCCCCCTCCCCCTCCCCCTTCCCCTCCTTCTCTTTCTTCATTTCCCTCTCTCTCTCTTCTTTCCACTGTTTTTCAGGAAGATTAAACTATTGAACAGATCCTGTGCTGCAGGATCATAACAAAGGAGGCGAAGAGGGTAGACCAAGCCCATTTATGTGGACTTTTTCAGAGACCTTACCTGAGCAATTCCAGTGAGGTCTCTGAGGGAAGAGATTTGCCCTCCTTGCCCCCCACTAGGTGTTTTTGCCTCCCTTCATTCAGTTAGCTGATCCATTCAGCTTTCACTCTTGCTTCCTCTCACCTCTATGTGTACTGGAGAGAAGGTGGGTCCGGATTAAAAGCACAGAAGTTAATGAATCTGCCTGGCTTACACGGGACTCTAACGTAGGATGCTGGCCTTATTACCTCCGCTGCTCAACCACATAAAGAAATTGGTGATACAGAAAGGGATGGCAAGGGTCTCCTGAATTTCAGACCACGCAAGTACCGGCTTTCAGTGCTCTTCAGTGCCTTCTCAAATTCAACTCGAGATTTATTTAGGCACTAGGGACTTCCCTGGTGGTCCAGTGGTTAAGACTCTGCACTCCCAATGCAGAGGACATGGGTTCGATTCCTGGTTGAACTGGGGGAACTAAGATTCTGCATGCTGCATGGCACGGCCTAAAAAAAAAAAAATTAATCTAGGCACTAGGTAGAACTGACGTGTCCATGTAATTTGGTATTGGAAAAAGGAAATATTATAGAAAGAAAAAAATCACTGGACAAAGAAAGAAGATTAAGGGGTTTCTTTTAGGTTAATAATAAGAGACAGACTAAAAGCTAATTCCCAAAGCTATGGGAATATTCTTTTGTCCATAAGGATTACCATAAGTAACAGGAAAAATGGAACTTGAATACTTATTTTATTGTAGTTAAAGGCAGCACTGAAGGAGAAGGAGGAAGGCGAAGAGGAGGAGGAAGAGAAGAAAAAGAGTAAGAACAAGAAGAAAAGGGTAAGAGGAAGCAACAAACAGAAGCAGAAATGATGCATCTAATGTGTAGTAAAATTACATTTTAAATTTAACTAGTAATATATGGTAATATGCTATATATATGTACATTCACAATCAGTATGTAATTATAAATATAATTTCCTAGATCATTTGGCATTTATGTCTAATTAGAAAATATTTAATTATAATATGTATAATTACATGTATAAATTAATAATAGCTTGCCTGCATTTATGCAATAACTAAAAAATGCAATTATACAGAGATGTCGTTTCAGCATACTATTGGAATGCACATGAATGTGTGACTAAGCAAAGTGAATGTTTTCTCTTTCCAATCTGCTTTTCATCATTTGATTAAATGAGGTGACATAAGCAATGCACACTGCATTGTGTTGGCACATAGTACATGCTTCATAAACTTTAGCTGTTTATGTTCTAATCTTGGGATTAACCAATCAATACGCATTTCCTGAATGGCTCAGTTACTATTGTACACTTCAGATTTGGAGGATGAAAAAGCCAATTCATAATCTATAAGGTTATTATTATTTTTTTAAATTTACTTATTTTATTTTTGGCTGTGTTGGGTCTTCGTTGCTATGCACGGGCTTTCTCTAGTTGCGGCGAGCGAGGGCTACTCTTGATTGTGGTGTGCGGGCTCCTCATTGCGGTGGCTTCTCTTGTTGTGGAGCCCGGGCTCTAGGCACGTGGGCTTCAGTAGTTGTGGCACACAGGCTTCAGTAGTTGTGGCGCATGGGTTTAGTTGCTCCGCAGCATGTGGGATCTTCCCGGACCAGGGCTCGAACCCATGTCCCCTGCATTGGCAAGCAGATTCTGTGCCACAAGGGAAGCCCTACAAGGTTATTTACAATCTACCTTCTGCTTTTAGAAGTGATTCCTTCATCTTCAATGTTCTTCTAGCATTTTGCTTACACCTCTAGTGTGGTTTTTCATTCTTATTTTTGTATTATATTTTTTTGCATGTGTATCTCCTCTATTTGACTCTAAATTCCTTGAAGTCAAGCGTACTGCACCATTACCTGTGATTTGCACATAGGAATAACTCAATAAATGTTTTTTGAATATAAAAATTTGATTTACTGAGTTAAACTTTATAGATGACTTTTGATATGCTTTTTTCATGCCACATGTACAATCCTAAAAGAATATAGTTACTAAATTACAAGTTTTCTTCTGATACTTATTCATAAGGTAAGGATACACAAGTGCAAGATTTTCATTTATAGTTGAAAGTGTAAATCTTGACAAAAGGGTGAGATCACGATTGAATTAAGTTTAAAAATAATTTTGGTGGGGAGGGATAAATTAGGAGTTTGGGATTAACAGATACAAACTACTATATATAAAATAGATAAACAACAAGGACCCACTCTATAGCACAGTGAGCTATATCCAATATCTTATAATAACATATAATGGAAAAGAATCTGAAAAATAATACATATAAAGTATATATATATATATATATATATATATGAATCGCTTTGCTGTACACCTGAAACTAACACAACATTGTAAATCAACTATACTTCAATTAAAAAAACAACAACAAACTTTGGTACACTTATACCATGGAATAACAATACAGCAATTAGAAAAAGAATATAGAGTATCTACATGGTCTGGTGTAAAAGATCTCTAAGACATGCCATTAAGCAATGCTCCTTCTAAGCGTCCCTCTCTGTGTTCACAGTAGTCCACTCTTCTAGTGACACAGGCTCACCTCCCTTTGTCTCCTCACATCTAGAGTCACGTAGTCCTTTCTTCAAGATCTGCCATCTTAATTCCAATCCATAGCACGGCACTCACATTGGAGTACTACAGTCTGTTGGTTTCTAGTTTCTTCCTGTTCTGCTAGTCCATGGTGGGTCCTCCTAAGATGTGACTTCACATGTATCACATCCTTTGCCCACCCATATTTTTTTTTCAGAAGCCTGCATTTAACAGGTTTAGCCAGCAGTCAAGACTTTGCATAATTTCACCGCTACCTAAACTGGGGTTTTAATATTATCTCCCACTATCTACTTGAGTTGTTTTCTAGACAAACTCAATTAGGTTTTGCTCCCAACAGTCCACTCTTGTTCCTGGAATTCTAGGGACCACGCTGCCCTCCTCCCTGTTGAGTGCTGTAAGAGGGCATTAGACCCCGATTCAGAGCATCTGGTCTCTGTTCCCCATTCTGTCATTTAACTAGCAGTGATGTTGGCTGGCAAATCCAAGTCCTTGGATTCTACTGCCTCACCTGTGAGATAGACAGATGACTTTCACCTTGCCAACCTCTCCAGGTTGCTATGAGGAGTAACTGAGCTATGCCTGCAGGGGTTTTAGAAAGTGTAAATAACAAAACAGTGGTAAGATTTAATAGCTAATAAAAATGCAGACTAATAAAAAATGAGGAGCAATTGAGCTATGTCTATAGTGTAAAGAACAATACAAATGTAAGATTTAATAACTAATAAAAATGTAGGGGTTTTAAAAAGTATAAATAACAATTGTAAGATATGAAATCTAATAAACTAATAAAAGTGTCTTCAACAAAAAATTTCTCAGCTTTTAATAATCACTTTCTTAAGGTCAACGTACCTGATTTAGCTGCCTCATGGTGTGTTTATTTTTTGTAAATATCTTCTCTCCCCAACTAAATTTTAGCCTTGTATGGAAGAAAATACACTGTGTCCCCTTTTAAATCCCAACATGTAACACAATCCCTGCATGCAAGGAATGCTCCATCAGTAGGGTACTTGTCCCTACCATAACCATTAACAGCCTCCCCTTTCACTTTCAGATGTATCCCAGTTTGGACAACAAATTTTCTGGTCACTCTATGAATAAGTGATTGTGGATGGTGATCATGGTGCAGAAGCATCCTTCAGGCTGCATTTTATCTGGCTTCGTTTTCCACTCTCCTTTCCTTTCTCCACGTCACAGCCAGATTTTTTTGATGTTTGTTTTTGAAAACAAAAGTATTCATTAGTGGTCCTTTCACATAGAAATATAGAATTGTAATTTTCCTTTCAAGTCCGGCAGTATGTTAGGATGAGAGAATCATCTCCTGAAAAGCTGTATGCAAAATATGGTTGTTCTCCTTTTGGCTTAGCTGATGGAGACAAGGGCAGAAGCAGGTTGGCACAGAGGCAACCCGGAAAAAACTCGATATTCTTCAAGTAGCCTGAGCTAACCCTTTGAGCCTGAATGTAAGCACAGTGTAAAATCAGCAGGTGACACAATAAGACAGCAATTAATTCTCTGATATGTTAAAACATCATTATAATGACTGACACAAGGAAGATGTGTTTTCGGATGTCAATTATCATTGGTATCAAAGGGATTAAGAAATTAAAATTCTATTTAGCCCCTAAGCAGTCATTTAAGATGTGATCCACCCAAGCAATGTGATTTGAAGATTTAGAGTCTGGTTTCAGTTCCTCTGAAAATAGCAGACATGGCTTTGATCTGAATTTAGCATGGCCCTTTTGGCAATAGGCACAATTTGTGAGAAATCTCTGTTTGGCGGTGGGAGGCCATTTTATCCTCCCTGTGCAGAGGGCTGCCTTTGAGTTGGGTACCTGTGTGAGTCTAAGAACGCTTAATGTGAGAATTGCACTCAGTTCAGACTTGGAGGAGACAAAACTGTTATAGGATGGGAGGATTCAGAATTGACTCTTGTGGCCAGATTTCCCCTCCTGGAGTATGTGTATTTTTGGTACAAGCAATGTTATGGTAGTGTTCAGTAGGCTTAGATACATTTTGAAAAGCACAAAGTTTCAGAGGTGAGTGGTATGTTCAATTAACCCTGTGCTCCAGAATAAAAGCCAACTCTTTGCTGGAACTTAAATTATATCTTGTTGGTTTGAAAGATAAATCTTACCCCAGGTACCAGCATGCTGATATGTGTTAATCCTCTTGTGACTCGGTCTGATTGAATTTTGATTCTGGCTTCTATTTTTGGTCACCTTCTTCTGGAAAATGTCTTATGTGCCCCACAAACATCATGTAAGACCCACATTCTGAGGTGGATCTCAACCTATGCTCCTGCAAAAACTCTGTTGCTCCAATGCTGAACTCAAGTGTCCTGCAGGCAAATTCAAAGAATGGTAACTGTTTCTTAACTTTCAGAAAATGATAATTTAATGGATAGGATTTTCTCAACTTCAAATTATTTTTTTTTCCCTACTTTTCTTCACACTTAAGAACTTGGGTTGACCAAAGACAAAATGAATAAAAATTTAGCAAATAAATAAAAACTCACGCATTTCCTGTTTTCCTTTTTTAAGTTCATATTGATTGTTGCAATTTTATATGCATCTATTAAATAGAGTTATCCTTTCTTTTAGTCAAATTATCTTGGCTTTGGTGAAGGATTTGAATATATCAGTACGTATCAGAGCTTAGCACAGTTCAGACGCTCAATAAATGTTTGTTGAAGGTCTGATTATGGGATGAATACATCATGGTCTTCCCGGAAAGCACCATGGGATTCTGCAAAGAGTATCCTGTCTCCTCAAGAAGTTGGTGAAATCACCCACCAACCAAAGGCAAGACACTGTTCTAGGCCCCTGGAGAGACAAAGAAGAGCAAGATAGTTTCCACCCTTTGGAGAATTGTTAATCTTTGGCAAAGTTTGATTGGTAAAATATGGCAAGAACACAGATTACTGTACTACCATATAAAGAAAGATGGGTGTCTTGGATGGACCTAGAGATTATCATACTATATGAAGTAAGTCAGAAAGAGAAAGACAAATACCATATGATATTACTTATATGTGGAATCTAAAATATGGCACAGATGAATTTATCTACGAAACAGAAACACACTCAGGGACATAGAGAACAGATTTGTAGTTGCCAAGGGGGGAGGGGCCGGGGAGGGAACCTTTGGGATTAGCAGATGCAAACTATTGTATATAGGAAGGATAAACAACAAGGTCCTACTGTATAGCATGGAGAACCATGTTCAATATCCTGTGATAAAACATAATGGAAAAGAATATGAAAAAATAAAGATTTGTTTATAAACCATAAAATTGAATCTAAAAGAGATACTTAAATGTTCCTATGCACTTGTCTGGACTATGAAAATTCCTTAACTGTGGAAAATTATAATATTTCTTCTTCAAAAGGAAAAAAAAAAAGAAAGATGGGTGTCAGAAGAGAGGTATTTTTCAATGGCAGAGTGAATAATTATATCTGATTGGAGATGATCAGAATAGATTTCACGGTGGTTCTAGTACTTAATCTGCACCCTGAAGGACAAACTGGATGTTGTTGAGTGAACTTAAGATGTGTAGAATGAAATGCAGGGGCAAACGCAAAAAGTGAGGAAGCATCAAGGGCAGATTCAGCGAACCTTGAGTTCTATTTGGTGTGTGTGAATTAGAGTGATTTGGGACCCTTCTGTGGAAAGTCCTACAGGCCTGGGTAGGGGTTATGGTTAAGTAGGAAAGCAATGGAAAGCACAGGAAGGTTTTGAATGGGGGAGGTGATGTGACCAGAGCTGCTTTTTGGGAAGGTCAGTATATATGGAATGGATTTGTTCTCCCCGGGAAGCAGGCATGAGCGTACAACCATCCAGCGAAGAAATGATGATTAACAGCAATGCTATGTTCTTTTGAGTTCTTATCACACAGCCATACCAAGGTCAATAGGCAATAAGTATTAATTCTTGACAATGATCTGTACTGTTACCCACAAGGAGATAATAGCTAACAGACCTGTCTAACATCCCCACAACTTTGGATCCTTAGAAATGGCCTTTGTTTAAAGTCTGGGTAAGTTGTGCTGGCCCAACTGCAAGGAGCGCCAGGCACTTCAGGGCACCACAAATTTATATGGTGATGATGACAAGAAGCTGTAAAATTTCCTTAAGAAGGGGATCCCTTTTCTAAATTGCACAAAGCCTCCTGTATGCAAAAAGTGGGGTGGCGGGTGCATGATCCTTTAGAGGAAAAGACGCTTAAATTTCTCGGTATTTTTAGAGGGGCTGCTCCACGTTTGCTGAAAGCTAACTAGTGCCTTTCATTTCTAGTTTGCTAACACCCTATCATCCCAGAAACTCTTTACTAACCCTGGTAACTCAAACACCAGCTGAATCACTCCATTCTTAGTGAGCGTGTCCTGTCCTCTTCCTACCACCTTGAGACCAAGAATCTCAGTCAGTCCAAGAAAATCATAATTTAGGCAATGGCTCTTCCAATCTCCCATGCTTTTTGCCCTCTTGCCAAAACTTGTGTAGGTTATCTGCTTCTAGCAGTTAAATGCCAGTTACCCTAGAGAAGCAAAAGAAACAGATTTTGGCTCTACACTTCCCTACACTGTTGACATGCACAGTAATAGGACTGTATAAAACCCCATGCTATTATTAGCTCTAACCCCCACCTCCTCTTCCCCCCAAAAATAAATAAAACCCAAGTCAAGAGGTATTCCAGGGTAGACATAAAAAAGGAAGTGAATGTCTTCATTTTATTACTCCAACCTTGTTCCAGTCAGTTGGCTTGGCCATGTAGTTGGTCTCACTTGGGTGTATTTTCAGGTCAGGGCCCTAAAGGATCTCTCCTCTTAGGGGTAAGATAATGTGGCAGCCCAGTCTGAGAGACAGGCTGGGCAGACAGCACGTGCCTGTTATGATTCAAAGGGTGAAGTCCTCCACCCTCAAAAAATATGTCTATTTATATAATAATATTGCTTTCTCCCTGTAAGTACAGTTACCCTTGAACAACACAGACAGTGAGGGGTGCCCACCCTCCGCTACAGTTGAAAAATCCATGCATAATTTATAGCTGGTCCTCCGTATAGGCAGTTCCTCCATGTCTGTGGTTCCTCTGTATCCCTGGTTCTGAATCCTTGGATTCAACCAAGCATGGGTCTGGACCATGTAATACTTTAGTATTTACTACTGAAAAAAATCCATGTATAAGTGACCCACGCAGTTCGAACACATGTTGTTCAAAGATCAACTGTATTCACCTTCTGAAACGTAGGCATTCCTGCTACAACCTGTCAAGGCTTTTCTGCCTGGGGCAGTGAGGAAGGCACAGCCCATCTGGTGTACAGAGGAGAGGAAGGAGCAAAAAGACGGGGGAGGATAAGACTGGACCTCACCTTGCCCTAATTTTGCCAAGGGCTTGCCCACTTATGCACGTGGATTAGCAGACTGGCAAAATGCCTGTAACTAGAAGAACAATTTTTCAATAAGCCTGTTTCTTGGGGTGTAGAAGCAGCTGAAAAGTTCTTAGTGGTTTTTTAAGATGCCTTTTCCAAATGACATTTGTTCATTACCCAAAGTTTATTTGTAAAACCAAAACTATGAACAGGACCGGCTATGTAATGTATGGGGCCCAATGCAAAATGAAAATGCAAGGCCTCTTGTTCGAAAATTTAAAATTTCCAGTGGTTGGTGAGAGCAGAGCATTAAACCAAGCACAAGAGCTTCTGAGGGGAGGCGGGGAGTCTGGGGTGCTGCCCAGGTTGTGTGCCCATGAAGAGGCTTTATTCACCAACTCTCCTCGGACCAGTTTTCTCCACTGCTGAAATCTAGTGTTCTCAGGGGTGAGGTCCCTAGAAAGTGGCATCAGCGACATCCAGGAACTTGTTGGACATGCCCATCTTGGGCTCCTGTCTGTGATTTAATCAACCTTCCAGGTGATCCTGTCTCATGTTCAAGTTTGAGAACCATTGCCATGTGATGGAATTTGATGTTTAAAATGATGGATCTCGGTAAGTCAGACAGAGAAGGACAAATACTGTATGATATCACTTCTACGTGGAATCCAAAATATACAACAAACTAGCGAATATAACAGAAAAGAAACAGACTCACAGATACAGAGAACAAACTAGTGGTTACCAGTGAGGAGAGGGAAGGGGGAAGGGTCAAGGTAGGGGTAAGGGATTGAAAGGTGCGAACTGTTATGTGTGAAATAAATAAGCTGGGCTTCCCTGGTGGCGCAGTGCTTGAGAGTCCGCCTGCCAATGCAGGGGACACGGGTTCGTGCCCCAGTCCGGGAAGATCCCACATGCCGCGGAGCGGCTGGGCCCGTGAGCCATGGCCGCTGAGCCTGCGCGTCCGGAGCCTGTGCTCCGCAATGGGAGAGGCCACAGCAGTGAGAGGCCCATGTACCACAAAAAAAAACCCACAATAAACTATGAGGGTATATTGTACAACACAGGGAATATAGCCAATATTTTACAATAACTATAAATGGAGCATAACCGTTAAAAATTATAAATCACTATGTTGTACACCTGTATAATATTGTACATCAACTATACTTCTATAAAAAAATAAAAATAATAAAATGAAATAAAAGACAATACCATGTAAAAATAAAATAAAATGATGGATTTCGGAATGGAAGCAATCTCAGGGATCATGTGGCCTAACTATCTTGTATTGAGGAAATGAAGGGCAGGGTGAAGCAGAGCGAGGCCTAGAGTTCGTGGTTAACTCTTTACTCATCAGCTGAATAATTTTTAGAGCACCAAATGGTCTACGGTTCATCACTCATGGTCACCTTCCCAGTCAAGCCAGCTCATATCCCAATTTTAAAGATGAGGAAATCAAAATGCCAAAAGTGTTCAATGAGCCAACAAGTGGAGCTGAGATTAAAACCCTGAGTTCTTAAATCTCCTGCCCACTGTCCTCTGCTTGGCCTACAGGTAACATGATACAGGTGAGCTAAGCGGCTAGCCACTCTCCACCAGCATCAAAACCCAACACCAACCAACAGAGCGCCATGGGCCCAGCAAATGAGCAGCTCAGAGTGGCTCAGTTCAGTGTCATGAAAAGGACTGATGGGGGTCTTGGCTGTTTTGAAGAAGCTGGTATTTGTGATTCACGCTGTGTGTACTCATGGATCTCAGCATTGGCACAGAAGTGAGTCTTGGAGTTTTCTTCCCTAGTCTAAGCAGCCAGCAGGAGAGGGATGCAGCCTAAGTCCTCTGCACTCAAAGGTTCTTCAGGAGGCCTGTAATACCCTCTTCTGTATCCTCAGGTCTGCCCCTTGCATTCCTGGCATTCAGTCACTTTGAAAGCTTTGGCCCCAGCTTATCATTTTTTCCATTCTTAGGCCAAGGCTATTTGTAGTTTCTCCACCTGTCACCATGTGTGTTAGGCTGCAAAGGGCGAGTGCAGCTTCATGAATCACACGATCCCAGCTCAAGCTCCTTTAGAACACCATGCTTTCTTTGAACGTTCCATTTGAGGGACACTTTATGAATCTTCACAGCTTTTCAGCTGTGCCGTTTCACTTGGGTTGGGTGATACATATTGAGTTAGGTATATATGAAGTTAGTTTCATGTAGGGTCTGAATTATTTCCCATTTTTAAATGAGAAATCTTTGACTTACTAATTGCAAAATATGCTCATGATTAAAGAAGCTATTGTACAAGTCCAAACCATATAGACGTTATAAAAGGATTATTGCAGAAGAAATACCAATGGAAAGGAAGCAGAAAAACTTAGTGGACTAGAAAGTAAGAAGAACACAATTTTCAGAGCGCAATTTATAGTGTGAATGGAAAATAGTCACCAATGCAATCATTAAAATGGGAAATTATGGAGAGTATTAATCAAAAAAAGAAAATAGAATGTATCACAGATCTAAATGAAAAACTCCTGGAAGATAACACAGAAAAAATCAAGGTGACCTTGGTTTGGTGATGAGTTTTAAATACACCAAAAGTGCTATCTATGGGGCTTCCCTGGTGGCGCAGTGGTTGAGAGTCCGCCTGCCAATGCAGGGGACTTAGGTTCGTGCCCCGGTCCGGGAAGATCCCACATGCCGCGGAGCGGCTAGGCCCGTGACCCATGGCCGCTGAGCCTAAGCGTCCAGAGCCTGTGCTCCGCAACGGGAGAGACCACAACAGTGAGAGGCCCGCGTACCGCAATAAAAAAAAAAAAAAAGTGCTATCTATGAAAAGAAGAAATAAGTTAACATAGAAAACAAACATGGTTACCAAAGGGGAAGGGAGAAAGGGATAAATTAGGAGTTTGGGATTAACATATACACATCACTCTATATAAAACAGATAACCAGCAGGACCTACTGTAGAGCACAGGGAACTATATTCAATACTTTAATAACCTATAAGGGAAAAGAATCTGAAAAAGAATATATATATATATATATATATATATTTGAGTCACTGTGCTGTACACCTGAAACTAACACAATATTGTAAATTAACTCTAGTTCAATAAAAAAATTTTTTTAAAGAAATAAGTTGGACTTCACTAACATTAAAAAAAAAAACCTTCTGGGGCTTCCCTGGTAGCACAGCGGTTGAGAATCTGCCTGCCAATGCAGGGGACACGGGTTCGAGCCCTGGTCTGGGAAGATTCCATATGCCACAGGGCAACTAACCTGTGCGCCACAACTACTGAAGCCCGCGTGCCTAGAGCCCGTGCTCCGCAACAGAAGAAGCCACTGCAACGAGAAGCCTGCGCACCGCAATGAAGAGTAGCCCCCGCTTGCCACCAACTAGAGAAAGCTCACGCATAGCAACGAAGATTCAATGCAGCCAAAAATAAAAAAAAAAAAAAAAAAAAAAACCAACAAAGAAAACAACCTTCTGTTCTGTTTAAATTACTATTAAAAGAATGAAAAGGCAAGCCACACACTGGGAGAAAATATTTGCAAAAGAGATCTCTCATAAAAGACTGTTATCCAAAATATACAAAGAACTCTTAAAACTCAACAATAAGATCTGAACAGATACCTTAAGAAACAAGATATACAGATGGCGAATAAGTGTATGAAAATATGTTTTATATCATATTGTCATTAGGGAATTGCAAATTAAAACAATAATGAGATACCACTACATACCTGTTAAAATGGCTAACATATAAAACACTGACAACCCAAATGCTGGGGCGGATGTGGAGAAACAGGAACTCTCATCATTGCTGGTGGGAATGCAACATGGTGCAGCCACTTTGGAAGACAGCTGGAGTTTCTTACAAAACTAAACATACTCTTACCATATGATCCAGCAGTAGTGTTTACTATTTACCCAATAATTTAAAAACTTATGTCCATATGAAAACCTGCATATGAGTGCTTGTAGCAGTTTTATTCATAATTGCCAAAACTTGGAAGCAACCAAGACATCCTTCAGAAGGTGAATGAATAAACAAATTATGGTACATTCAGATAGTGGAATATTATTCAGTGATAAAAAAAGAAATGAGCTGTCAAGGCATAAGAAGACATGGAGAGAGTATAAAAGCATGTTACTAAGTGAAAGAAGCCAGTCTGAAAAGGCTACATCCTATATGACTATTTATGACATTCTGGAAAAGGCAAAAGTATTGAGATAGTAAAAAGATCAGTGGTTGACAGGGATTTGGGGGGAGAAGGCAATAAATAGGTAGAGCATGGGGTATTTTCAGGTCAGTGAAACTAAAACCAACAAAGAAAACAACCTTCTGTTCTGTTTAAATTACTATTAAAAGAATGAAAAGGCAAGCCACACACTGGGAGAAAATATTTGCAAAAGAGATC
>NW_021146786.1:0-3680 GCF_002837175.3 Physeter macrocephalus
GAACGTACAAGTAAATTCAGTAAGGTCACAAGATACAAAATCAGCACACAAAAATGAATTGCATTTCTATACACTGACAATGAACATGTAGGAAATGAAATTAAAAATACAAGACCATTTATAATCATTGCAAAGAAAATAAAATACTTAGGTGTACACTTAAAACATGTACAGGATCTCTGTGCTGAAAGTTATAAAATGCTGATGAAAGAAGTCAAAGAAGACCTAAATTTATGGAGAGCCATACTGTGTTCATGGATTGGAACACTCAACAGAGTAAAGATGTCAATTCTCCCTAACTTGATCTATAGCTTTTTTTAAAATATAAATTTATTTATTTTAGGCTGCTTTGGGTCTTCGTTGTTGTGCACGGGCTTCCTCTAGTTGCGGCGAGTGGGGGCTACTCTTCGTTGCTGTGCGCGGGCTTCTCATTGCGGTGGCTTCTCTTGTTGTGGAGCACGGGCTCTAGGCACGCAGGCTTCAGTAGTTGTGGCACGCAGGCTCAGTAGTTGTGGCTCGCGGCCTCTGGAGCACAGGCCCAGTAGTTGTGGCGCACGGGCTTAGTTGCTCCGCGGCATGTGGGATCTCCCCATACCGGGGAAGAACCCGTGTCCCCTGCATTGGCAGGCGGATTCTTAACCACTGCGCCACCAGGGAAGTCTGATCTATAGCTTTAATGCGATTGCTCTCAAAATCCAAGCAAGGTTTTCCCAGCAAGGTAGATGAGATAGCATTAAGACAATCTTATTCTAAATTTCACATAGTACAGCACAGGCCCTAGAAGAGCTAAAATCATCCTGACAAAGAAGAATAAAGTGGGAGGGATCCTTCGACCCATCATTAAGGCCTGTATATAAATGCAGCAATCAAGACAGCGTGGTAGTGACAGAGGGATAGACACGTGGACCCATGGAACAACAGTGAACTCAGAAATAGACCCACACAAATATGCCACTAATTTTTGACAAGATGCAAAGGCAATTCAATAGAAGAAAGAGTTTTCAACAAATTATGCTATAGCAACTGGATATTTGTAGGTCAAAAATATGAACCACGACCTAAACCTCATACCTTATACAGAATTAACACAAGATGGATCATGGAATTTTAAAGTAACATGCAAAACTATAAACTTTTATTAAGTAGGAGAAAATCTTCAGGAACTAGAACTATGCAAAGAGGTCTTAGACTTGACACCAAAAGCATGATGCACAAGAGGGAAAACTGACAAATTGGACCTCATCAAAATTTAAAAAACCTTTGCCCTGTGAGATCATGTTTAAAGGATGAAAAAACAAGCTACAGACTGGGAGAAAAGATTTGCAACCCATTTTGGACAAAGGACTAGCATCTAGAATATATAAAGAAAGCACAAAACTCAACAGCAAATACCAAAAAATCCAATTAGAAAATGGGCAGAAGACATGCAAAGGCATTTCACCCAAGAGGAGCTACAGATGGTAAATAAGCATATGAAAAGATGTTCAACATCATTAGCCACCAGGAAAATGTAAATGAAAACCACAGTGAGCTACCACTACACATGTATTCTCATGACTAAAATAAAAAATAGGGACAATACCAAAAACCAGCAAGGATGAGTTAAAACTGGATTTCTCATACATTGCTGGTGGTAATGTCAAGCAGTGCAGCCACTCTGGAAAACATTTTGGCAGTTTCTTATGAAACTAGACATGCAACTACTATTTGACTCAGCAATTGCCTTCTCATCTTTTATCCTAGAGAAATGAAAACTTATGTTTACACATAACCTGTATATGAATGTTCATGGCAGCTTTATTTGCTATAGCCAAAAACTGAAATTCATACCTTTTCATAGGTGACTAGTTAAACAACCTAGGGTACATCCATACTACAGAATACTACACAGCAGTATACAGGAACGAAATATTAGTACCCTAAATAACCTAAATGAATTTCCAGTGATTTATGATGAGTGAAAAAGAGCCAATCTCAAAAGGTTACATACTGTATGAATTCACTTACATAAAATTTTTGAAATGACACAGTGTTAGGAGTGGAGGACAAATTGGTGGCTGCCAGGGGTTAAGGAGGGGGGTTAGGGATAGGGGAGGTGGGTGTGATTATAAAAGGGCAAAATGTGAAGGACACTTACAATGTTGCAACTATCCAACATCTCCACTGTGGGGTGGATACATGAACCCACTCTGGTGATAAAATTGCATAGGTTCTAACACACACACACACACACACACACACACACAAATGCAAGGAAAACTTGGGAAATCTGATCAAGCCAGTTAATTGTATCAGTGTCAGTATACTGGTTGTGATATTATAGTTTTGCAAAATGTTACTATTGAGGAGATGGCAAAGTATAGAAGGAGATTCTCAATAGGACTAAAATTTTCTCAAGTTCAAGGGCACCTGCCTTGGCTCTTCATTTCTCACACAATACTTAGCTCCAGAACCCTTCACACAGCAGTTTCTCAATGAAGCCTGAGAACTCCCTTATAACTGATGTTGTCACCGGATGAAGTAGGCATGAAAGATTATCAGCTTCTTCAACAGAGACGAGGAAAAGTTTCAGTGATTTGGTATCTACCTTTTCCAAGGACAATCTTCCATGTAACAGCCACTGGCATATGCTCTCAGGACACGCTCTGCATTTGTCACTCACATATATCACATGCACAGCTACAGAGATGGCGTTATTACTATGGTCCGACA
Source organism: Physeter macrocephalus (assembly GCF_002837175.3). NCBI lineage: Eukaryota > Metazoa > Chordata > Mammalia > Artiodactyla > Physeteridae > Physeter > Physeter macrocephalus. Next base: position 2,713 of record NW_021146786.1, read on the forward strand.
GGAGTCCCGAGTAACGGTTCTCATAGCAACCATCAATGAGCCACTTCACATGTGTACCTGTCAAATCACTAGACATGACTCATGTTTGCAACCCAGCTTTTGCCAGGAGTATGTTTCTTTCTTGTGTTCACCTTTCAGCTTATTATCAACTATATCATGGTTACCATTCCATAAACAATGTTATTTAGTCTCAAAGGACCCTATATTGGGCCCATCTATAACCCTAGATGAGAAATGATTACATTTGATTCAATTAAACAAGCGTTGGCATTTTCTATATACAAGGCACTAACTTGAGATTTCTAGGGCAACAAAGATGAATAAAGAGGAGTTCCTGCTCTCAGGCAGCTGACAACATCACACGGAGGGTCTCTGTGCCAATGACGCAATAAAAGATCAGCTTTGGTATGAGCTGTGAGTGAGGACAGATTTGATGCTTTGGGGCCTTGGGACCTTGGGAGAGATGACTTCCTGTTCAGAAAGTGGGGTGGGGAGAGGCAGAGAAGCTTTACTGAGAGAGCTGTGGCCTACGATGTTAAAAGCCTGATCAGCAGATCAGCCTATCTAATCCCAATCCTGGCTTCACCAGTTACCAGCAGGTCCTCTTGGGCCAGTGCCCCATCTTTAGAATCAGGAAAACACTATCAGCCACTCAGGATCAGTGTGGAGAATTAAAGGTATGTGACCTCCTTAGCACAAAGCCTGGCATACAGCAAGTGCTTCATTAATGTTGGCTATTATTATTCAGCTGGTAGGAAAAAAGATGAACAAGACACATCCCCTTCTTCTTTTTTTTTTTTTTAATTTATTTATTTTTGGCTGTGTTGGGTCTTCGTTTCTGTGCGAGGGCTTTCTCTAGTTGTGGCAAGCGGGGGCCACTCTTCATCGCGGTGCACGGGCCCCTCACTGTCGCGGCCTCTCTTGTTGCGGAGCACAGGCTCCGGACGCGCAGGCTCAGTAGTTGTGGC
>NW_021146786.1:3792-4831 GCF_002837175.3 Physeter macrocephalus
AGCCGCTCCGCGGCATGTGGGATCTTCCCGGACCGGGGCTCGAACCCGCGTCCCCTGCATCGGCAGGCAGACTCTCAACCACTGCGCCACCAGAGACGCCCAGACACGTCCTCTTCTTGAGCTGCTCTCCGTCCAGTGGAGATGGTAGACACGCATGCAGACAGATTACAGGGCCGTGGGACCCATGCTATTACAGACCGGACGAGACCCGTGTGGATCTCACTCGGGAGGCCGCAGGGAGCCACCAGCAGACGCCTCGTGGTCATCGCGGTGCCTTTCACCGCTGCCTAGAGCGGGTTTTAGTCACACGGCCGCCACCGGCTTCTGTACCAGCTGTTTACCAGGGGCGAACGCAAGGTGGGCTGAGCCCGCCCATCGCCTCTGCCCCCTCACTGTGCTGTGTTCATCTCCTGTTGCCGGTTCTTCCTTGCCACTGGCTGTTTGCAGAGCTGCAGAAGGTGGAGTGTTTTATGTGAGGTCTCCTGTGGGATACTTCTCCCCCTGGTTCCCTGTGACAAGGATGATCGTAGAGAGAGACCGGCTGAGGACCCATCATCACCACAACCCCCTTCAGACACGGGTGCATCCAGCTCGCTCCCAGCTCACCGCTTTCGTGTAAGAACAGTGTCAGTGCATTACCGCTTCTGATCTCGAGGAAGGGTCCCCATTTCCTGGGCTGGGGGGTGGCAGGGAGGCAGAGAGAGTGCATCTTGCAGTTTTTCCTCCTTGCTTTGAGTCAGCTTTGTGGAGGCCTGTGACAGAAGAGCGTGCCTTCCGTGGATTCACTGTCCTGTGGCCCAGACGGCACCCAGGTACAAATCCTGTGTCTAGGAGCCCCACCTCGGACCCTGGAACCGGGCAGAGCCGGTGTGGTCAGTGCTGGTGTCCACCAGACACTGAGTCCGTCGTCCTCTGCACAATCAGTCATCGCTTAAAATCTGAGGTCAAAACTTTAGCATCGTCAGTTTGAAGTCCCAGTAAATTCTGCCCAAACATAGTAATAAAGAGATACTTTTTTTTTTTTTTTTTTTTTTTTTTT
>NW_021146786.1:4921-25000 GCF_002837175.3 Physeter macrocephalus
ATGGCTCACGGGCCCAGCCGCTCCGCGGCACGCGGGATCCTCCCAGACCAGGGCGCGAACCCGGTTCCCCTGCATCGGCAGGCGGACGCGCAACCACTGCGCCACCAGGGAAGCCCAAGAGATACTTTTTTCAGAAGGAATATTAACAGTGGAAAGGCATGCCGTGTACTTGCTTTCCTGACTGATACCAGTGTGCAGGAAACCTGGTGAGGGGTCCGAGGCCCCCACGAGGCCAACCTCTCCCTGGGGACTGGGGGCAGTAACTGCAGGTAAAACATTTGTGAGGAAACTGCAGCTTAAGTTCTGCCCCCTGAAATCTGGCAGAGGGCAGGCAGGAGCCGTGGAAGTGAGCACAAAGAAAAGGAGGCTCCTCCAGGGCGAGCTCTGGGACCGCCTTCCAAAGAAGCACGTAGGTCAGAGGATGAGGAGTAACTGCCCAGAGCCCAGGGGCCTGGGGGCAGAGAGGGGGCCGCCCTGTATCCCCAGAGACTTCAGCCCTTGGCAGTGGCGGAGGGCGGGCTTAGCGCAGGAACCCTGGGGCTCTCTTCTCCAGGTGGGTGTCAGGAGGAGACGAGCCCAGAGTCCCACCCTGTCCCACCACCCATGCAGGGAGCACGTTCTCCTGAGGCCCTGGACTCGAGAGCTGGAGCATCTTCTCCAGGAGTGAAAAGAGATTCCTGGTTGAGAGAGAGCAGCTCCCAGGCCTAGAGACTCTGCAGCTGACCACAAAGCAGCCCCGAGGAGCATCACAGTTGAGGTCAAGGGCTACAGCGCAGACAAGGTAAGGCTGGCCTCCCCGCCACTGAGCAGCCCCCAGGGCCCAGGGCGGTCCCAGCCTCTGGTACCCTTGTTGGTGTCCCTGCCTGGAAGACGGTCCTACTTTGAGCCACGACTCCCCAGCTCCTGGGACTCTGCCAGCCTTCCTCGACCTGTCCTGGAAAATCGCGAAAACTGCTTACATTGTCCCAGTCCAAACCCCATTCTGGAGCTTTAAATGTTCCTGGCTTGTTTAAAAAATTAAAATCTGAGCTCCCAGAGTTCAACTACGAGGTACTGATTGGATAAAGGCAACGCTTCCCCGCCCTCTCCAGCGACCCCAGGCCACCGTGGGGGAATTCAAAGGAGGCACAGCCAGATCTGAAGGTGACCAGGATGTTGAAGGTGCCAGAAACCACGCTGTGGGAGAAGGCACCACCCCGCCCCCATGCTGGTCAGTGATGGGAAGACCCGGGGGATGCTGCTGGCTCCGCCTGAGGTTCCCAGGGCAGACGCGGGACCAACGGGTGGCCACCTGGGGGGTTGGGGAACCGATGTCGGTGTCACATAAGTGGGCCCTGAGCCCATGTCACTGGCTTCCACGGGGGAGCGCAGTCACTTGCACATACTTGTCCCAAGAAGGATGACGTCGCTACAGGAAGGCTGCGCGGGAAGCCGTAGGGACGGAAAGCTCGTGCACGGCACATGAGTGAGGACGGGGCACCGCTCAGTCCAGCGGATCAGCCCATCCACCCGGACCTCGAAGCCTTCACCATGAAGCCACATACTCTTGAGCGCCCACCACTCCTTGAGTTTGGGTGGGGCTGGACGTTCAGGCCCTCTGTCCAGGGTCCTGGGAAAGGAATTCCCACTCAAGATGGGAGGTCAAGCTCAATAATGGCCCCCCACACCCCAAGCGCCCCCAGAGCACTGAAAGGTCATCATCTGTCTACTTGCTCTCAGTCAGCTCCAATCAGGGTGCATGGGGTCAACAGCCATAAGGCGCAAGCCCTGCAAATGTGGGAGCCCCACTGTTCTGGGCTCCAAACACACGTGCACTCTTCTCATCTATGCCACAGATGTCCCCAGCTGTGAGCTCCAGAAGCATGCTTCCAGGCCCATCTCTCGCTCTTCCTGCGTCTCCACCTAAACACTGGTCTTTCCTTGGAGGTTTCTTGCTCCCTGGGATGCAGCTGCCCCTCATCCAGGCTCCCCCACTGAGGGGCTCCATCAGCCGCCGCCTGGGCTCGGGGAGCGCTGGGCTCGCAGGGGTCAGACAAACTCACTTTCTGTTCCGGTTTTCACGGGTGACCCAATGACCTCCTTTTCTGTGCAGCTTTTGGCCTAACTCTCAGCATCCCTACAGTCAGAGAACTCCTCCTCCATGGATCCGTGATGTTTAGAGCCTATGACAGGAAACATGAGGGTAATGGCCCTACAGATAAAAATATAACGCGCCAAGGTGCTCACGGCCGCCGGGCTGGGCCTGTTTAACTGCACAGACATCATTTATCATGAGAGAAGTGACAAATTCATCTTTGTGTTTTTCCAGCTTATAGCTCTGTGTTCGCTCATGCGTGTCCGTTAGGCTTACTTCTCCCACTTTCATATTTAAATGAAACAAATTGGCTCATTTACCCTGAGACTCTCAGCCTGACAGAGATGGAAAGTGTGTGTGTGTGTGTGTGTGTGTGTGTGTGTGTGTGTGCGCGCGCGCGCGCGTGTGACCGTGTGCGCTGTATTTGTTACGCCTCAAAGGTTTGGGATGTCTGGATGGAGTGGATCATTCAAAAAGAAAGAAATTTCCAGAATGTTCAATCATCTGCACAGAGTCTGAAACTGCTCAGGAAAAAAAGCGCATTGGTAAAACAAGCGCCACAGACAGAACCAAATCAACGTGGCAGTCTGTCGCAAATGTCACAGCGTCACATATAATTTATACCTTCACGGGGAACTGCAACCAATCGTGTAATTACTTTTTGCTGCCTGTGTTAACTGGTCTGGAAGGAGGCAGCTGCCAGGGAAGGAAGGCAGACAGGATTCAGGATGGGGAGGCACTGAGAGGACTGGGACATGGAGTCAGCCCTGGGTCAGGGACAAGAAGTGGTGGGCGCCAGGGATGGACGGGAGAAGGCCAGGCCAGGGCACCTCGAGCCCCTTTCAGGAAGGCATGTGCAGGCAGGAGGCCCTCCGGGGAGAGACCCTCTCCAGTGGAGATGCTCCCTTGCTTTTAAATTTGTTCTTCTTTTAAAATTACACGAGTAACGCAGACTCCTGACACAAGAGGGTGAAAGGAAGTTCCCTTTAACCCCTCCTGCAAACACAGTCGCCAACCCTTTGGTGTGTGTACTTCCAGAACTCCCCACGCATTTACGCGTCTGGTGTCGCATACATCAGTTTATTGCTCTCCGCAGATGTTGCGCTTTTTACAGACCGAGGGTTTGTGGCGGCCCTGTGCCGAGCGAATCTTTCGGCACCGTTTTTCCAACAGCACTTGCTCACTTCGTGTCTCTGGGACACATTTGGATAATTCTCACCATATTTCAAGCTTTGTCATTGTTATTATATTTGTACAGTGATCGGCGATCAGTGATGTTTGATGTTACTATTGCAAAAGATTATGACTGGCTGAAGGCTCAGGGCACGGTTAGCATTTTTTAGCTAATGTATTTTCCATTGTTCTTTTTTCAGACATGATGCTATTGTTCCCTTCACAGACTACAGTATAGTGTAAGCATAACTTTTATATGCGCTGGGAAACCAAAAAATGTGTGTGACTCGCTTTATTGCAATATTCACTTTATTGCGGTGCTCTGGAACCAAACCCACGATATCTCCGAGGTCTGTGTGTATACATGTATCTATACACACATATATAATATTATACATATAAATATATAATATGTATACGTACAACCTTACACGAGTGGAATTGGCAGCACTTGTGAGACTTGGTCTCTCCCTCCCTCGTGAGGCTCTCTCTGCCCTTGTTTCTGGGGAACCTTCCTTTCCAGGCTCTCCTCCTACTTCACTGCTCACTGTCTGGTCCTTCTCCGCCTCCCAGGCTGGGTCCTCCTCTAAATGAGGGACGGTCCCCCGGCTCGGTCCTGGACCATGGCTCTTCCCCTTTGACCTCTTCCAGTCCTACGGCCATGCGTCGTGTTTCGAAGATGATGCCTCTCTACATCTTCCTCCAGCCTGAAGCTGGACCACCACCTGCCCGCCTGACAGCTCAGCCTGGACCCCTGATCGGCCGTGCACATGGGGCCGAAGCAGAGCCCTTGGTTTTGCGCCCCCTGAACCTGCTCCTCTCCCCAGCTGACCAGCATTTCCTGCCACATGGAGATCCTCCTTGGTTTCTCTCTTTTCTTCCACACTCCAAACCAGCCACAAGTCCCGGGCCTCTACCGCCCAGAATCTGCTCACTTCTCACCCGCACCCCCATCGTGGTCAGGCCACACTTCTGCCTACCCTGACCTACTGCCGCGCCTCCCGACCGGCTCTCCCCGCCTCAAACCGCCCCCACACAGAACCAGCGGCCCTGTGAGGCCCACCCAGCACGTCTCTCCGTCCCGTTTCCTATTTCCCACCCTGGCTTCAGAGGCGTGGGCTCCCAGGGAGGGACTTCTGGCTTGTTCATTGCTTACAGCCACAGCACATGGCACATTCTCAATGAATGTAACTCAAGCTAAACAAATTAATTTCTATTTTACTTTTCAAACTTTACTGTCTTGGAGATTTTTCCATGTTGTTGTTTGTAGCATCCACCTCGCACCTTGCAAGTGCTGCAAAATATTTCATGCCGTGGGTTGGCCCTGATTATTTAACTACTCCCTCTTAACTACTCTCTTATCGATAAACAATTGAGTTGATCCATTTTCACAGGTGTGATTAACAAGTGAATTAAGTTGGAGAAGTTTAGGAGAGGAGTTCTCGTCCTTGCCTAGGGAACCCATGGATGGGTTTCAAGGTGTCTGGAAACCCTAAAAGGGTGTGTGTGAGAGGCTGCCAAGGTATGTGACGACGCAGAACTTGTCCTGGGGAATGCTGGTTTCGCAACCTCCTGGAAGCTGTAAACTGCTGGATCGGGGTGTGTGCTTCAACTGACCCAGACTGCCCGCCGTGCTGTCCCTGCCAACCCCTATAGCAGGGACAATGAACCAACTGAGACTAAAACACTGTGCTCAGTCCAGAGGCCCTGGAGGCAGTGCATTCCAGGCGAGGGGACCAGAGCTGGGATGGGGGACCTGCCACAACTGCCTGGTGCTCTGCGCAGCCTCCAAACCTCTGCCAGGCTCTTCCCCCATCCTGACCATGACCTTGGAGGCCTCCGTGCCTCCAAGCTGCACGCAGGAAATGCCTCCGTAACTGGAAATTGCCACCAAATGGCACCTGCTGCTTTGTTTTTCTGACTTCCCAATTTCTCCATCTCCCAATCCTGTCCTCATGCTGGTGTCCAAAGGGAGAAAAGAGGACTATAAAAGGGACCGTGATGAATGAAGTTGCTGACAGCAGCAACGAGCTGTCTAAGATGCAAAGAGGCTCTGGAAATCCCGCTGAGGAGAGGTGCCTGGCCGAAGGAAGTGTCACCTGCAGCTGCTGGCTGCCCTCGGCCCTGGGGCCGCACCCTCGGCAGCTCCCGCTGAAGCAGCCCCGCCGCCCAGACTTGATGGAGGACGAGGCAGCGGTCCCTGCAAAGCCTTGAGCAGCAGGTCCCTTCCCGGCCCTTGGGGACCGGTCCTACCCACCAGCCAATGTCTCGTCCGTCCACCCCGTCAGCTCCTCAGGGCTCTAGACTCAAGAGTCTGGGTAACACCCAGCGCTCCAGCAAGACATCAGATGCATCGGGGTACCTTCCGGACAAATGGGTGGCTTTGATACTTTGGGGCTGAAGGATACAGTAGGTGGTCAAATGTGAAGACCTATGTCATCTGTTAAAATTAATGTTGAATTATAAATGCAGTACAGCATAACGACTAAGAGCACGGCCCTGAGGCTGACAACCTAAGCACCAATCCCAGCTCCACACGGACGGTCTGTGCTGCTGGGGGAGCTCCTGACTCCTCTGGCCCCAGCTTCCCCATCAGTAAGGAAAGCCCTGGCTGCTCACCCTTCTCTACACCCTCCACCTGTGGCCGGGCTGGCGCTGGACCACGTCCCCAGCCTTCCCAGCAGCGTGGTCACGTGACTCCCTCCTCTCCCACAGGAGCAGGAACTGCCTTGTGCTGTTTCCAGGTGTCTCCCTCCACCCTCTTGCCCTCTGCTTCTGAGGGCTGAGCAGCAGCGACCAGAGCCATTCTGGAAGGCACGCGTAGACAGAGTAGCCAACCGCCTGACCACGCTGCCTTCCAACTTGGAACTCAGGCTGTCACGTGAGGGAGAAGGAATCTTCAATCTGGTTAGAGCCGCCGCGTTTCTGCATCTCTCTCTTAAAGCAGCTATAGTTATCCTCACTAAAACCCTATTTCTCAGCGGTGTGGGGAGAATTCAACATGATCGGAAATAGAGAGGGATTAGGACAGTGCCTGGCAGTCAGCGCTGTACATGTGTCAGCAAACAGCACCGGTGAGGAAAATAATAAAACACCGTCATGTTATTAGCAGGGAGGAGCGTATGTAAAAACCAGGTGGTATATATCTCGATGCCTCGCATCCACCAGGCACAGGGGAGGTGGAGCTCCACTTGTCCAGTCTGTAGCACTATTGCCCAGACGACCCACAATTGTTCAGTAACACAGAGTAGAAGGGCACATGATATTCTGGACTGTCTTTGGTTACAGAAGTTCTACACGATGAGTAAAATCCCACCGTGTCTTTCTTTCCTGGTCGTCTACTCTTACACTGGCTCTTTGGGTAAGCTCATTTCCGGAAAGTCCTGGGCGTTCACGACGCCTGTCGCGCACGCATCCCCTACGGCCCTGGGGTGCGGGCCCCCCCGGCTGTCTGGGCCCTGAAGGGAGCAGGGAGAAGGCTGCCGGAGGAACAAGGGAACGGCAGGTGAGACCACGGACTCACCGGGAGCCTTTGTTCTGGTGAGTGTGCAGAGACGCTGCAGCCTCCGCCTGTGACGGCCCCGTGCAGACAGCTGTCCCTGCTGTCAATCACTGTTCCTGGACACACACAGCGCCCACAGGGCGGCACCAGGATCCACTGTGTCGATCCCTGCTTTGAACAAGAGCGAGAAGCACCCGAACTGTTTCCCGCTGCCCTGGCTGGGGACGGGGCCTCCCGCTCCCCAGCCGTGGCGCTGAGCGGGACAGAACTGCTCCCGGACTAACCCGAGGGGCAGCAAGGCTGCCAGGCCACCGTCGCCTGCAAACGCCCAGGTCCAGGGTGCTCGGCGCAGCACAGCGGGATCGGTGAATTAGCCCGAGACGTCCATGCAGAGCCAGGTAAACGAAGGGCCCCGACAGCTGTCCGACTCCCGGCCTGGCCGGGGCCCCAGGGTTCTGCGTTACCCTTGCAGCCCCCCGGCCTCACCAAGTGCCCATGGAACGCGGCTCCTCCACATGCGTTTGAGGCGCCCAATTAAGTGAGCAGCAGGCAGGCCGGCAGGTGGTCACAGGCCCAGGCTCTGGGCGCAGAGAGCCCAGTTCGGTCCCTCACAGGAGACACGGCCTCGGTCTGGGCCCTCTCCTCTCTGGGGCCTCAGCATTCTGATCAATACGGTAGGTAGAGACAGACTGGCCTAACAGAGCCTCTGACAGATTGGAGATAAGGTAGGCAGAATGCTTAGCAGGGAGTCTTCCACAGTGTTTGTCCCATAAATGGGGGGACTGTCCCCAGGGGGCCCACCTGTGATCCTGGAGGGATTACCAACACATTCACAAGTGTGCCAGTCTGAGTGACAAATGACATGGCTGCCCTATCGACAGACGACGTTGGTGGTGGTGATGATGACAGGACATCGTCATGACAACCGGCAGGGGCAGGGGCTAGCCGGGGGCCTGGAGGGGTTCCTGCGTGCCAGCTTGGGCCGGTCATCAGGGCCCCTTCGGCCTCAGCATCGCTCAGCTGTAGCAGGCACGGCGGAGCAACGGCGCAGGTCACTGCACACAGCGCAGGTCGAATCACAGAGGCTATATACAGGATGTTTTGCTCGAGAGGGATTCCGTCCTCAAGGAGCCTGGAGTCCTACAGGAGGAGGACAGGAGGGAATAAATAAGGCGGCTGAGAGGGATGTGATCAGGATGGGCAGCGGCACGGCGCGGGGTCCCCGGGGTGCGGCAGCCAGCGAGCTTGTTCACACACACCCAGGAGGCTCGGGCAAGGGCTGGGGCTGGGCTTCGGCAGACCCTCGAAGGAGGGATCTGTGACTTTCTTCCTAATATCGGTTTCTCTCGAGGACCTCCCTTAGTCTGCTCCTCAGCAAGGGGTTTCACAGAGACGTCACAGATGATGACGAGGACAGGCGCGTGTAGGGCAAAGCCACTCAGCAACCCGAACACAGCGGCTGTCACGGGTTGAGCCGGAATTCAGTGCTGCATGACGCCGGACGGTCCTTCACCTCAGCAAACCAGCCAGGCCAGCTGTTACCACCGTTTCAGAGACGGGGAGATGGGATGGGGAAAACGAAGGCATTCTCACGGCCTCCCAGCTGGACGGGGCGGGGCTGGGATTTGAACTGGGACTTTCCAGCTCCGGGGCGGCTCTCCAGACCCAGAGAGGGTCGTGTCGCAACGGAAGGCTCCTTGCGGCCCAGACCGGGACTGCTGCCCCTTGACAGCCCCCCACCCCTGGAATAAGGCAGAGAGTCAGGTAGGAAAGACCAAGAAAGCTCCCCCGAGGGAAGCCTGGCCCGCAGGGCGTAATCCGCAAAGAGACGCAGGACACGTGGAGAGCCAGCTCTGTGGGAGCCTAGGTGTGAGCCTCCCCGAGTCCCCTCGGGCTGGTGGACGCCCCCCTCAGGGAGGATGACAGCAAATCTCAGCATCGCTGAGCACACACTAGGCATCAAAAGCTCCAGGTCCAGCCCCATCACTCCAGTTTCCTTCTAATCCTCACAGGAACCCCACGGAGTAGGTATATCTGAGAGCACGCACGATCCCCACATCAGAGTCGGGGCCGGCTCCATCTCATATGCAGAAACCCAGTGCCCAGAAGTTTCGGGAAGGCAGAATGTGCTCTAACTCAGAGCAACAATTTAACCCCCTCTGAGCATGAAGTGGGGCAAATTTCCATCTACGGATCGCAGTGGTAGGGTGGCTTTTGGAGCTCTGGGTCCTGAGCAAGCACGAACCTCTCTGGCCAGTTTGTTTCCTGGCTCCATCTCGAACTGTGAGGGGCGGGGGGGGGGCGGGGAGAGTGTGTGTGTGTGTGCGTGTGCATGTGCGTGTGCGTGTGTGAGAGACATGCACAGTCAAGTCTATCAAAGGAAATCACAAAATGTGAAAATTAATTTTTCTCTCCAGGAGAGAAGCATCGAGGATTACAAAGTGCATTAACAGTATACCATGCAGGAAGCGGGTCAGTTTGCTGGCTTTGGCCGTGGAACGCAGGAAGGCGCTGGGAGAAGAAGGATGTGCCCCGACAGGCATCCAAGAACAGGCCAAGTCAGAGCTTCCGTGTGGAGGGCAAGGCCCCGAACGCAGAGGTGCAGGAGCCGGCTCCAGCACCCGGGCTGGGGCAGGAAGCGAGGGCAGGGCAGGGCCGGGAATCTGGGGGAACGGGAGACTACCCAGGCGGGGTTCGCGCACAAAGACCCAGCTACCTGGTTGGCAGCAAGGTAACCAGTTGCTAGGCCTGAGGTCCAAGATGCATGGACACCGAGTCCCTGTTTCCATGTGAGGAGCTCTCTCAGGGTCCCCTGACTCAGGCCGGTGAGAGCCAAGGGCTGTGCTGGAGGCACGGAGAGACATGGGAACAGGGAAGAAGGAGAGTGACCTGGCAGGTGCCGCCTGAGACCTCAGTGTTGCTCTGGACACCGTGCAGGCAAAACCCAGCGGAGAGTGAGGCTGGACAGGACTGCCCGAGCACTGGCTTTCAGAGGGGCCCCAGGCACCACCCTCCGGGATGCTTCGGACAACTCACGTGCAGAACCTTTGGAAACAGTTCCCTTGTTTGTACTTCCGACAAGAATTGGCTTCCCCCAAAGCAGGCCAGGAGCTCCTGGGAAACTTATGGATTCTGACTTTGATTTTTCCACCTCGAGGTTCAAAGAGCATGAATAAGTTCATTGGAAGAAAAAAGTTTATTTTTAAAAAATCAAACGTGCTTGGCGTGAAGGGAAGAAAAAACTGAAGGAGTCAGGGAAAACCCCGGCTGTGGCCCAGCAGACGCTCACCCACTGCTGGCCCCGCCGCACGGCCGTGGCAGGTCCCCGGGTACGGTGGGGCAGGTGTGGCCCTGGATACACAGACCAGGACAGCGGATGAGCCAGCTTGTTCTCTGTGCTGCCACGTCGGCCCCGGCCCCCTGACGATAATCACCTTGTGCACTATCGCTGAAACTGCCTTTCCCCACGAGTCATAAGGACAATTTGTTACCTCAGTGAACATCAAATGCCTTCTCCATGATGGACAAGTTTCTTCATCCCTCTTTGCCAGAAAGAGGAAATCAGGTGATTCCATCAAGAAGGCAGGGATCATGTCACCCCGGCTCATGGCTCATGACAGGAATAGGAGTAGGAGCCGTGCAAAAAATTCAGATCCTTAAGAACCAGGACCCCGGGCTTCCCTGGTGGCGCAGTGGTTGCGCGTCCGCCTGCCGATGCAGGGGACGCGGGTTCGTGTCCCGGTCCGGGAGGATCCCACGTGCCGCGGAGCGGCTGGGCCCGTGAGCCGTGGCCGCTGAGCCTGCGCGTCCGGAGCCTGTGCTCCGCAGCGGGAGAGGCCACAACGGTGAGAGGCCCGCGTACCAAAAAAAAAAAAAGAACCAGGACCCCATCTGACTTACTTTGCATCCTCAGCAGTATTTAGCCCAGGTCCTGGTCCAGGGTGAGTTCTCAGTGAATGGCTGCTGAATAAATGAACGAGGGAACAAAGCTCACGTCTTCGGAGTCGGGCACGGCGTCATGACGGCATCTCCCGCGGGGCTTTGGAGGATGGGGTCAGGAGGAGGGCACGGGGTGGCTCTCACTCTGCCTCAGCAGCAGCCCCCTCTCCCCAGCTTCTTCAGGCAGCAGCGCCCTGAAGCTCCCTCTCTTTCCCACTCCGGATCCAATTCATGAGATTTGGGTGAACCTGACCATCCCAGGCCCCGGTGGGCGTGTGGCCCAACCTGGAAAATCACAAAATCAAGTGAAGGACTTACCACGATTTCCACTGCTGGAGACAAAGGACTCCTAGGTTGGAAAATGATTTTATCCAATTAAGTCCAGATGGCGATCTTCATAATAAACTGCCTTCAATGGCCTTGGCCTCTCTCCTTGAAAATGTCAGCGGATGATTATGGCGGTGGATTCAGGTTGCCTCATCCTCAGACGTCAGAGAACATTTTCACAGATGAATAGGTACAAAGAAATTAGATTCCATCTCATGTCGATAAAACTTCAACGGAAGGAGCATTCCTTGACCTGATGGTTAGACCCAGCTCAGCTACAACGAGGTGTGTTTCAAAGTTTGTGCAGGAATCAGGGTGGAATTGGTAATGCATCTCGAGATCTCATTCTTCACACACATGTATTAACGCAACACAAAGAAAAGCAGCCTCACCTATATAGCTTGGTCAACTTGCTGACTTTGGAATGAGGTTCTTGGAAAGTCTGTGACTTCCTCGCTTGTGAATCTCTTCATTTCGGGGCAGGTCCTAAGCTTCCTGTTGGGGCAATGCCAATAGTTCGGTTCACTCCCCTCCCAACTGGACGTAGTCTCTGCTGGTTCCGTGGTCTGGCAGGCTCTGATCAACAAGTGGGAGGTGGTGTCATCATCTACACTTGTCTATGAGAACTCGCCAAGGTGGGCCGCTGCTGGCTGGTGAGCTGGGCACCAGGCCCAGGAGTATCAGACCCTCAGCTGGGTCCATTAGGAGTTACTTCTGTTCCAGGGCACATGGGATTTGAGTAGCTGCTTCACTAGGCTGAGTGAAGGGCCAATGGGATCATCCTCTGAAACAATCCCTGGTTTCAACAAGAGGGTCACCTGATTCGGGTCTGGCAGTCGGATCTGCTCCGGGTGCCCTGCACCCTCTGGGCTCAGCAGTGTCGGGCTCTGGGTGGGGCAAGAGGGAGAGGGTCCCGAGGAGTCGGCCTCGAGCAGTCACCCCAGCGTGGGGCCTCCGTGGAGAGGATTCCATCCTAAGCGGCTTCAGACAGCGGAAGACCTGATAAATATCATCCTCGTTCCTCGGAAATGTCTCAAGGAAGTAGAGTTAGGTTCCATCCTTCTTGTTGGAGAGCCAGTTGTTTGGATTTGCCAAACTTAGTTTCTAGGTAAAAAGGTTGCCAGCTGGGGACCTACAGGTATTCACTGAAACCAAAAGATGATGCAATTGGAGATTTGCCCAGTAAAACTGTTTTCTTCTTTTATCACTCTGGTAATTTGTTTTTTTTTTTGTACTAACGTTAGTCACCTCTGAATCGGAAATGGGGGACGAGGGTGCCAGAGGCATAGAGCTTAACTACTGACACAGCCAGGGACTGGAACTCACTGGAATTCTGACTTTCAGGCCCCCCGACACACCAGGGACACAGCCCCACCCCCTGCTCCCCTACTACACGTGCTCAGTGGATTTTCGAGTGGGTGGATGATGACAGGAGTGTCCCCTCCCTCGACAGAAAAATCTGAACACCGCACGGTTTTGGGTACAGCTCCGGAGCACAGGAGTTTACATCCTCTCTCCTTTCATCCAAAACATCCATCTGAAGAGGAAATCACTTCTCTACGAAACCTTTTTACAAGTCCAATGCCCAGCTCAGGAGACACTACCAGAATTTACTGATTTGAAGGTATAATTTCACTCACGGAATCATAAGAATTAATGACTTCCTGTGCCTGCACCCCCTCCGTTCCTGCCCCCTCTACAGCACCCCCTCCGGCCCACGCACTCTTTATCCCCAGGGGCCTTCAAAGCAGCTCCCACCATTGGTTCCTTCCCACGTGTGTGATCAGATCCACATGGTTTGGGCTCGGCAGGGATCCATGACTTGCCACGACTGCTTCCGGGAGCCTCAGCAGGACAGGCTGCTGCAGCACTGGCAGTCAGGGGTGTGGGTGACCCGCCTGGGGTACAGTTAGAGACGTGGGTGGCCGCCCTCCCAGCAGAGGCCAGGAGCCTGGACACCGGATGGACCAGCTTCGGCAGGTCTCACGGTGCCAGTCTCTGCGTTTCTAGATTTACAGCATTTACACACAGGCTTGCTCCGGCAGGGCCTGCCTTTTCGTCCTCTGACCCCGTTCAGAGCTGGGGGTGGGCGGGGAGCTTCTCCTTCTCCAGGGAAAGCGAACCCCTAGATGAAGAGGCACTCAGACCCTCCCCACCCGGAGACCTCCACGGGTGTGGGAAGCACCGTGCCCGGGCCCACAACACTGAGAGGGGTCACAACACGCTTTCATTTATTTTAAGATCAGAGGGGAAAATGAGCATAGCAATAATGACTATAAAATAGTAACTCCAGCCCAGATTATATTCATCTTTAAAGCAACATAGTCACGAAATCTAATTTTTAATACTTTTTTATGGAGGAAGGAGCCCACAAAGACAAAAGTGCCCGGGGCCTATGAAAGCCGTGTGGGACCTCGAGACATGGAATCTTCTGACTACAGAAAACCCTGGCAAGCGGGAGAGCCGGAGCTTAGAAGTCAACGCATCTCCTTCCTTCTTTCAAGCCTTACACCTTTTCTTTCCCTTCCTTCTCCCTCCCTCCCTCCCTCCCTCCTTCTTTCTTTCCTTCCTTAAATGTGCTCAAGAAAAAAAAAACCGTGCACTTGAAACAGTGGCCGGACAGCCTGCTCCGTCAGGAGGGTGTTGAGGGAGATGCACAGGCCTCACACCACATCCCAGAGGAGCCTGGGGGCGCCACGGGAGCCCCCAGGAGCAGGCCGGGGCCCCGACAGCTGGACTCACTCCTGAACCCACGCTTGCCCCGTCACGCCTCTGGGGGACACCCCTGAGCAGGTACGCTGTGCCACGCACAGGGACGAGACGGGCCACCCCTGCCCCCCAGGCCCTCCCTGCGGGGGAGACAGAGAAGCAAACAGGCAAGGACAAGGCAGTGACACTTGGTGAGGGTAAGCAGCAAGGAGACACAGGTAGGACCGGTTTCCAGAGAGGAGCCCCGGGGGCCCCTGGTGAAAGGTGGATTTTAGTGTATGTTAGGCACTCACTCTGTGGCCTGCGGAGACGCAACTGCAAGGGGACAAAACTGGAAGCAGGAAAGCAATTAAGGAAGCGGCAGGAAAGCAGGGAAGAAGGGTGTGGGTCTGAGTCATTTGGAGGCCTGGGGGCGTGGAGAGCAGTCAAACAGACGTCAGAGAGTTAGAGACGTGAAGCCGGCGAGAGCTCCTCCCCGGGTGGTGGGGAGCTCAGGCCCCAGGCCATTGGGAGGATGTGACTTCGGCAGGGAGGAGGGGGAGGGGTGGTGCGTGGACACTGAGAAGCATCTGGTCTTCAGGGAGCTTGGACACCTGGCAGATGGTCCAGGCCAGAGGTGAGCAGTTCCCTCGAGGGAAGGCTCTGGTCTGATGAGCCTACCTGTTCCCGTCCTTGCTGGAGGCAACCAGATGGATGCTCTGAGCTCTGGGAATTGATGGCCCTTCCCGCGTCTGGAGAGGGAGTTTGCACAGAAAGCCCTCCTGGGCCCCTCCACAGGGAGTCTGAAGTTCTAAGGATCACTGGGGGACGGCCACAGGCTGCTGCCCTTGGGACGGCAGCGCCGCCGCCCACCTGACGGCTGCCTGGCACCAGCTGCCCAGGCCTCGGCCCCGCACTGCTCCCCGGCCGAAAAGCGCCGAGCCTTGGTGCCCCGAGAGGGAGTGGAGGAGGCCGGGCGCGGTGAGCGGGCACAGAGCTGTGCCGAAAGGGGAGTGGACGGGACGTCGGGAGGCCCGATTTCTGGCTACGGCTGAGTGGGCTCGGGCAAGTCCCTGCACCTTTCTGAGCCTCTGTCCTCAGACGCCAGCGGGAAGACTGCCCTGCTAATTTTCCATTACGCTATGAGTCCAGGAACCCGTCAGAGGGGTCCGTGGACAATCACCGGCTCTCGCACGTGTCTGTGTCCCCTCGCACGGGCTCCCCGGCACGCTGTGACCCTAGCTTCCAGCTGTGGGGTGAACGTTTCCCTAACGCACCTCGCACTCTCCTGAGCAGCTCGCCCCAAGCAGAAAACAGTCTCAAGTGGTCTCGGCTTCAGCCAGACACTCCCTCTGCAGGAGGGGCAGCCATGCTCCCACCCAGCGCTCCATCCCTGGAGAGCCCCCGCAGGCCCAGAGGAGCAGGCGGCCCCGGGGAGCCCAGTGCCTCCAGACGCCTGGAGAGGGGGCAGAATCCACCCCTCTGCCACCTTTCCTTGCCCGTCAAGTGATTCTGTCTCCCAGGAGCCTCTGTGGAACGGAGACGAGCCTCCCTCAGACCCTCTGGTCCAGAGCTCATGGGCCGGTATTACTTTCTAAGCAAGACCCCAGGCCTTGGTGGCGTGGGCCTCAGCCTGGGTCCCCCTCTGGGCGCAGGGGTGCCACAGTGAGGGTGGGCGCCTGCTTCCCTCCACTTGCCCAGGTAGCAAGGCTCAGAGTCCACCCTGACTATCAGGACCAATGAAGCCCTCCCACGCCGGTGATGGCCGCAGAGATGTTGCCATGGTAAAGGGGGATCGGCAGAGCAGCCTGTGCTGGAAGAACCGCCAGCATTTAGACAGATGCACCGCGAACGCTGGCGGGGGCTCCGGGCACAGCCCGCTGCATTCTGCTCCAGCAGCGCGTGGGAGGAACGAACGGCCCTTTCACTCCCAAATAGGTTTTACTGTGGCCTCGGTTCCAAGCTCAGCCACAAGGACTTGGAGTGAAATGGGAAGCTCAGAGCAGTCAGGGATGACATACAGTAGAGGGGCAGAGCCCAGATTCACAAGGCGCAGCCTCACAGTCCTGAACCCAAGAGGGACGGGACATGAGAGACTGGCCTGCAGAGGTGGGCTCTCAACAGACAGAACTGAGAGCAGGAATGAGAGGGGAGTGTGCTGAGCAGAGAGAACCGAGCAAAGAAAAGATTTAAAGAACAAAATTCGTCATGAAAAACATTTTGTTGTTTGCTCGAGCCATCAGGTAATTTATGCTCAGGACACCACGACATGCTTCATCCCTGAAATGTATCAATAATTCCCTCCCTTAGGGAGACGCAAGAGGGAAGAGATATGGGAACATATGTATACGTATAGCTGATTCACTTTGTTGTAAAGCAGAAACTAACACACCATTGTAAAGCAATTATACTCCAATAAAGATGTGAAAAAATAATAATAATTCCCTCCCTTGCAAAATGGGGTTTACCTGCAGGGCCAGAGGGGCCTGTGATAAACGTGGTACAGCCATGAGGGCACGTTCAGGGGTCAGGGCGCCACCTGAGTGCAGGGTGTCATTGTGAGGTTAAGTTTATGGGTCACTATCAGTTATGAGCAATCTGTGTGAAACACACCCAGGGTATCAAGAACCGCACAGAGAGGATGCTTGAAAATGATGCTGCCCGCGCTCCCCGCGTGTCACAAGCTTCCCCAAGCTCCCCAAAGCCCTTCTTCAGCCGGGAGAGCAAAGGAAACGTGGCACTGAGGGCCGGCGCGGTTCCCTGGGGGATGGCGCCCTCGCGCGGCCGCTTCCCGCATGACAGCTGCGCCCGCGGGGCGCCGGGGAGTTACCGCAGTGGATGCGGCCCGGGGTCCACGGGGTGAGCGATCCGAGGCTCCCGGGAGCCAGCGTGCATCTCGCGCCGTCCTGAAGCTCCCCATTGCCCCTCCTCCCTCTGACCCCTGGCCCCCACTGCCCCACAAACTCTGCTGCCCCAGCTAGCTTGGCCTCCAGGAGGAAAAGGCTTTTTTATTTCTCTTTCTCTCTGGTTACTGAATTTATTTCTGTAAAACTATCCAAACAATGGAAAAATACAAAATAGAAAAGTTAAAATTACCCTGCAGCCCAGCACCCAGAAATAACTTACAAACAATTTTTGTGAATGTTATTCCAGAGGCTCCCCAAACCTATATGCAGAAGGATAGATTCCTAGAACAATGATATACAATGGCATTTTGGTACACATCCAGCTCCCTTCCTTCCTTTCTTTCCTTCCTTCTTTCTTCCTGTCTCTTTTTTCAATGAAAATGTTCAAGTGAAAGGAATTCATTAATGGAGTGGTACCTGTGGGCAGAAGTTCCCAGCTGGCTGGATTCTGTCCCTTGATGCCGGCCACTGGGCACACACTCATCTGCCCCCGTAATCAAGCCGGTGCTGAGTCGGGCACCAGGCTCCCCAAGCCCTTTACACTCTGCGCTGTGTCATGTGCTCAGTTACCAAGAAGGCTCATCCCATTATGTGCTCTGCTCTGGGGAAACGGGGGCTCAGAGACCAACTCGACTTGCTCAGGTGTAAATGTCTGTCAGACAGCAGAGCCTGGGTACCACAGGTTATTTCTAAAAGGATGCTGGGCTACACGTAAGACATCCAGGTGCTTAAGCCGACAAGGAACAAAAACTCTGGATGAAAGATTTCAAGGGCAGCTGGTGACCTCAGAACTCCATCTTACAAGCAAAGCAAGAGGAGATTTCTGTCCAGAAGAGCATCTCCTTGGCCCTCCTGAGAGAAGAGTTGGTTTGGGAATCCTCTCCTCTCCCCGCCCGGCAGGAAGTGGGAAGGAGTACATCTTCCAGAAGATGATGGGACCTGAGCGTGGCTGCCCCACCCCCCTTGCTGATGTTTCCAGAATTCAACCTCACATGGTGAATCACACCACTGCCAACTGACCAAAACCCAGTGAGCTGTGAGTCTCAGGTATTAGCTATTACAAAGGAAGTTATTTTTTAAAACTGGGAATTCGAAATTCGAAAATGATCACAAGAATGATTTAGTTTTTGCAGTAATGACTGAGGTTAAAGGGCAACAGTAAACATGTACCTCTCGAGAGCCTGGAGCTCAGAGTCAGCCTGAGGGTGCCAGCCACCGGCTCTAACGGCCCAGAGTCGGGGAGACCTAACACCGTGTGCGCTGGGGCCACTGTACCCGCCACCTCCCTCGGCCTTGCCTGACCAACAGGGCACCAAAGGACCTGCGTACAATTACATCACCTGGGGTGCAGATGGGAGATGAAAACCACACCAGCAATTTGAACAGGGAAAATGTAACATTAACATAAAGGTGTATTAACTAGTACCAGGGGCTTCTCTACAGAGAAGGGATATGAGCTCTGAAGAATGCCCGAGAGCTGAGGGAGCTGTCCAAGGAGGGAGCAGACTTGGCTGGGACTCGGACCTCACGGAGAGGGTGTTCACAGGGTTTTCTGGGGCCCCTCTGGTCCGCAGCCAAGGCGGAGGGTGGCGAGCAGGAAGCCCAGGGTGACGTGAAGCTTGTTAGAGGGTGAGAGTCCCTGGTGTCACACACACTACCAGCAGCCACATCACACAAGCCAGAAGCGGGGAGAGCACCCAGAACCAGGTAGAGAAGCCCCTTAACTTCTGCAATGTCCATCCAGAACCTTCTAGTGACAAATCCAGCAAAAGAAGAATGTTTACAGGTTCCAACTCCAATATTACAAAGCAGGGCAGAGAAGCCTGGGTCTGCAGTAGAAAAACAATACACGGATACCTAGCCCCAAATGCTCATCTATAAAGAAAGACAAAGAAGATGTGGTACATATATACAATGGAATACTACTCAGTCATAAAAAGGAACAAAATTGTGCAATTTGCAGAGAATGGATGGACCTAGAGACTGTCATACAGAATGAAGTAAGTCAGAAAGAGAAAAACAAATATCATGTAATATTGCTTACACGTGGAATCTAGAAAAATGATACAGATGAACTTATCTGCAAAGCAGAAACAGAGCCACAGACATAGAAAACAGATGTATGCATACCAGCGGGGGAAGGTGGGGTAGGATGTATTGGGAGACTGGGATGGACATACACACACTACTATGTATAAAACAGACAACTACTGAGAACCTGCCGTACAGCACAGGGAACTCTACTCAGTGCTCTACGGTGACCTACATGGGAAGGAAATCCAAAAAAGAGGGGATATATGGATACGTACAGCTGATTCACTTTGCTGTACAGCAGAAACTAACACAACATTGTAAAGCAACTGGACTCCAGTAAAAATTAATAATAAACAAAAGGATAAATAAAGCGTGGCAGAGACACCTAAGGAATAGTACGCTGCAGTGAAAATGAGTGTTTCTAGCCACACATAGCCGCATGGCTGAGTCTTAGAAACATAAGTTGAGTGGGAAAAGAAGTCGCAGAAGACAACGTACTTATAAAGCTTACAATCAAGCAAAAAGACATGGTGTATTGTTTACCTGTACATACATGGATGGTGAAGCTACTTTCAGATGAGCAAAATAAGGAAAAAATAACATCCAGGAGAGTGGTGACCTCTGGGGGTGAGATGGGGATGGAATGGGGTGGGGGGCACAGGGTAGTTTCAGATACATTGACAATATTCTAGTTCTGGTTTCACGGCAAGTTCATGAGCATTGGTTTGATTACTGTGCCTCATAATTTACACGCATGTAACATCTGTTACATAGGTACCTGCGTCTGTGTCAAATGCTACTTAATAACGTAAAACGAATCAAACTGTAAAAGTGACTTGGGGAGTTTCTGCTCTAACAGCAGCTCCTGTTTAAAAGGCCTGCACATCTGAACTGATACAGCTCCCTATGAACATGCCAGACTGCTGGCAAAACTGTAAACTTCGCGGAAACATAAGCCAAGTACATAAGCCAAGTGTCCAGGACAAAGGAGCCTGCTCTCCATCACTCTGTGGGGACCAGATCACCAGGATTCTGGCCCAGCCCAGCGCTGTCCCCCAGGCCCCAGCCTGAGCCAGGTGGACTACGCAGCTCCCTCCAG
The DNA here is from genome assembly GCF_002837175.3 of Physeter macrocephalus. Classification (NCBI taxonomy): domain Eukaryota; kingdom Metazoa; phylum Chordata; class Mammalia; order Artiodactyla; family Physeteridae; genus Physeter; species Physeter macrocephalus. The sequence goes on from NW_021146786.1 coordinate 24,664, forward strand.
CCCCACCTCCTGCCCCTGCCTCCTGATAGCGGTCAGAGCCCACGAGGGAACCGTCACGGTAGTCTGATGGACAGTATGAAAACGTATGAACTGCAACACATGTCCAGGCGGTAAAGGAGCTAGAAGCCAACCTCTGCCGAAGCTTCCTGGCAGGTTTAAAAGCTCATCCTCAACAAGAACAAAACCTGGACCAGCTTACAGGCCGCCCTTCCTCCCTGTGCTTCCTGGGAGAAAGTGTTTTTAATGAAGGGAATTTCTTACCTGCCCTTATCCTTCAAGGCTCGTTCTAGAAGCCACCTCCCTTGGAAGCCGCTCCTGACTTCTCGGGGGTCTGCCT
>NW_021146787.1:0-1984 GCF_002837175.3 Physeter macrocephalus
TTTTTAAACTCAGTTTTTGTTTATTGTTAAAACATAACATCCAACGAAATGTTTCAAAAGAAAACACTTCACCTACAACCCTATAACCGAATATTCACTTTCCAGAAAGTCAGGTTTCCGAGACTGGGCCCCTTAACGGGAGATAGCGAATCCAACGAGCCAAGTCAGGGCCTGGCACGGGATTAACGGCTCAAAAGAAGGCTTTTCCAATGTAACCCCGTCCCTTTGTGTCCTAGGCCTCTCCTTTGGGTGACATGCATGTGTCAGATCTGGAGCTTTCTAACCCAGCGGTCAGTTCAGACACTGTGTCCCATGGTGATGCAGCGCTGGTGGGTAGTCCCTGTTCCCAAACCAAGCATGAGCCAGACGGTAACTAGACTTGCTGTGGTGATCATCTGATAATGCATAAAAATATACAATCACTATGTTGTACACCTGAAACTAATACAATCTTGTTAGTCAATTGTACTTCAATAAAAACAAAACAAGGGCTTCCCTGGTGGCGCAGTGGTTGAGAGTCCGCCTGCCGATGCAGGGGACGCGGGTTCGTGCCCCGGTCCGGGAGGATCCCACGTGCCGCGGAGCGGCTGGGCCCGTGAGCCATGGCCGCCGGGCCTGCGCGTCCGGAGCCTGTGCTCCGCGACGGGAGGGGCCGCAGCAGTGAGAGGTCCGCGTACCGCAAAAAAAAAAAAAAAAAAAAAAAAAAAAGAACCATACCAACCCCAAAAGTCACTCACTTTCTGCAGAGGAACCTAAAATTCCAACTCTCAATAACTCTTTGGGTTTCAAGAATTGTGCTCCTAGAAGGGCCCTGGCAAAGTAGTGTTACCTGGGGCCCAGTGACTGTGGTCATGATGTATGTGTACTGTCACTGGTGGTAGAACTGCTCCTCTGGGCCCCTCGGAGTTAGGCGAGGCCAGATGCTTTGGCCAAAGGGATGTGCGTGGACGTGGAAGCTTTGAAAACCACGCACCGTTTCTCATCTCTCCCTTTCCCTCTGCTGATATCAAGGTGTCCCTCTGCAGCACAGAGGAGGGTGTGCAGACCGCAGTGGAGGTGAGCTCTTGGGGTTGCCGCTGAGGCCTAGCCTAGTCCCTGCAAACAGGGGCAGTAACGCTCTCACCCACTAACCTTGAATGTAGCTCCCGGAAACCAAAGGCAGCCTCAGATTAGCTAGAATAGGGAGCCAAGGAAGCGGGTAGAGATCCAAATTTGCCACTCTTCCTGCACAAGGCAGGCCTGATGGAGGGCTCCCCCCGCCCCCAGATATTCAAGGACAACTGGTCACCCACAGGATTCGAAGGTCCCTCAAATGTCAACATTTTGCGGAGAACCTGCCCTGAGTGTCCCTGGGCAGATCCCGAGGAAGGGGCATTCACGTTAGAACAGCCTCGGGCAAAGAAGCGGGGCGCAGGGGCGGCAGGGCAAGTCAGGGATCCCCAGTGCAACGCCGGCACCCCTTAGGGCTCTGGGGCGGGGGCTTGGCTCCGCAAAGCCAGGGCTGGAGGGAGCGGGCCGAAGAACTCCCCAGCCACATCACAGAGGCGCTCAGCCGGGGCCAGGCACCCCGTTTTGTTCAGAAGTTTAGCCCACTCTGCTCGGGGCTGTCAGATGCAAAGGGCATCAAGCGGGTTGGCCGCCCCGGCCCCCGGCCCCGGCCCCCGGCCTCAGCACAAAGAGCAACGAGAGCGGGTGTCTGGGCCCCGCCCCTGGGGCCCTGCGCTCACCCTGGGCGGCGGCGGACGGACGCGAGAGGCCAGAGTGCGCGCTCACCTTCCCCGAGCGCTGCGCCATGGTGCGCCTGGTGCGCGGTCCCACCGGCCCGCGGGGGCCCCAGATATAGCGGGCGGCGCCCTGCTGGCTCAGCGCCGCCCCGACAAAAGATTTGCTGGGCCGGCGCGTTAGTGCTGTCGGGCGTGCTAAGCCCGCGAGGGGCCGCCCGGCCCCTGGGACCCAACCCGCCCCCGCCCCCCGCGCCCCCCGG
>NW_021146787.1:2321-25000 GCF_002837175.3 Physeter macrocephalus
GGGTCTCCCTGGTGCCGTCGCGCCCGCGAGCCCAGCCCGCCCCCAAGGCCTCCTCTCTCGCCGACCCAGCCGGCCTGCCGGCCCTGCTGAGTCAGGACGGGTGGGCCCCGACAACCCGCCCCGCCCCCCGACGCCTCTGCCCTGGGGTGGGGTTCCTCAGGCTCCCCTCGCCCTCCCTCCTCCGCGCGCACAGAGCACAGGGCCTTACCAGACCTCCCGCCGCGCGCTCTCCCACCCGGGGACCCAGGCTCACGTTGCTACTGAGTTCGCTCTCTCTTCGAGTGAAGAAGGACGGAGCCCGGCTCCAGGGGGCAAAGAAGACAGCCCCTGCCCGCGCCCCTGCCCGCTGCTCTGGTCCATCCCAAGTTTGTGTGCCCTACCCACAGTGAGGCCAGACAAACCGGAATGTTGGAGTTAGGCACAGAGAAGGGTTTCTTGCACGGGGCATGAAAGGAGCAACGCTGGCTCTTGCTCAAAAGGCTGCAACTCCCTGATGAGTTTCAGGGAAGGCTTTTTTATAGGCAAGGTGAGGGAGGGGAGTTGCAGGGTGTGAAGTGATCCGGCTCCTGCACAAGTAAGTCTCTGCTTGATGGTGAGGTAGTGGGGCCGTGTCATAGGGGTTAACGTGATCAGTGTCAGGCCCCAGTAGGCCTGGGGGGCCACAGTGCTCCTGGTCATCAAGTAGTTAACTTCTTCCATTTGGTGGGGATTTTAGCATCTGTAAAACAACTCAGGAAGTGTGCATTAGACACTGTTATCGAGGTACTTCAGGGAGGAACTAAGGATTCTGTGACCGCCACGTGGCTGATTGACCATTCAAATTCTCACCAGTTCTCCTGGCCCCACTGCTCTTTTTATCACTCCATGTTCACATCCTTCCACTCATTAATTCTTGAGCCAGGCTTTTGTGACTCAGGGGAGGCCTGGGAGACTACAGCTCGTCTACAGACCAGAGCCAGGCAGAGGACATGGGGGGGGGAGGGGTCTGTCAGGAAGGTCCCATAGGGTCCTGCTCTGTTACCCTTTGGTCTTAGCTCCCGGCCCCACCTTAAATTTTCTGCTCCAGCAGCACCCTGGGCTGCCCCTACATCTCTATGCCAGGCTGTGGTCCTGCAGACTCCACTTCTGCTGTTTTGCCCCCCAGAATGCTGTCCCTCTACCTCTGCCCCTCTCCGCCCAGTCCGTGCTCACCCTTGATCCGTGGAGGTGTCGCCCGCCCCGACTCAGACCCCACTCGCCGGTGGGCCGCAGTGCTCTGCACCCAGACCACCCTGGACGGCAAGGACGGGTTTACAGAAACACGCAGCCTCACCCCAGCGTGGGACTTTCTCAGGGCACAGACGTTCTTGGCACATAACAGAGGCTCAAAGATTGTTTGTGGAATGAAGAGAGTCCACACTGAGGCCACGAGATGCGCAACCCCAAATTGCCGGGGGGATGAGACGTGCACACGGAGAACAATGCAGGGCGGTTAGCTGGGGCGAGGGGCCAACCTTGGGCTCGAAGGCGAGAGAGCTCATCCAAGCCGTGGTGACCCCAGGGGGCTTCACAGAGGACAGGGCAGAGAGGACGCCGGTGCGCGGAGCAGTCTCAGCTGTTCTCGGCAAAGATTTTTATCACCGTTTCACGGATGAGACACTTCAGGTCCAGGAAAAGGAGGTCATGGACTGTGGAGGCACAGGGGTGACCCTGTCCCTGCTCTGGGAGGCTGGCACATGTAGTGCAGACACTACCACCTGCATGTCACCCTTGCATCCAAGGACAGGCCTCCCAGGGGGCCTGACTGTCGTCCCCCCACAGGCATCCACGCTGGCCAAACCACACATTCTAACGTTTGATTTCGGACATGGGCCCTGTCGGGGAAATGGAATTCAAAACAAAATCTCCCAACCCAGAGAGCTTGCCCATATAGGTTGAAGAGAAAGAACAGTCGTATTACTGACTAAGCATTAAACCAAGAGATGCCGTGTCCCAGGCAATCTGCTACAGTGACTGCAAAGACCGAGAGAGCTCAGCCTTTCATAGAGTCAGGCAGACACACTCATGTACATGACCTCAAGATAAAATTGCTAATTTTCTCGTATCTTTTTGCCCAGATTCGAGAAAATTAGGCTTTGCAATAAAATAGGCTTTGCAGTTCAGAGTAAGGTGACAGCTGAAGTTAAGGCCCTCTCCTCCCAGGAAACTGGGAGGTGGGACATTATTGTTTCAAAGAGATAGCTCCCAGCTGCTAGAGGAAACCTTCAGAGTATTAGATTGGCAATTAAAAAGGTGCACGTAACACACCATTGTGAAGCAATTATACTCCAATAAAGATGTTAAAAAAAAAATGGTGCCCATACATGTGAAAAAGACAAAGAAATTCTGGAAGAAAAAGGGGAAGGAAAGTCTCTTCCCTTGTATTCAGCTGGGAAAATTAAACCCCTTATTATTTTTTTAAATATAGGCTTTATTTTTCAGAGCAGTTTTAGGTTCATAGCAAAATTGAAGGTTCCCATACCCTCCCCACCTCCACGTATACCGCCTCCCCCACCATCAGCACCCCGCCCAGACGGTACATTTCTTGTAGCTGATGAGCCTATATTGACACATCGCTCTCACCCGAAGTCCATAGTTTACATTACAGTTCACTCTTGGTGTCGAGTTTTGACGACTGTATGATGACATGTATCCATCATTACAGCATCATACATACAGAGTATTTTCACTGCCCTAAAAATCCTCTGTGCTCTGCCTGTTCATCCCTTTCCCCCCGCCCCAACCCCTGGCAACCACTGATCCTTTCACTGTCTCCACAGTTTTGCCTCGTCCAGAATGTCATCTAGTTGGAATCATACAGTATGTCATCTTTTCAGAATGGCTTCTTTTAATTAGTAATATGCCTTTACATTTCCTCTATGTCTTTTCATGGCCTGATAGCTCACTTCCTTTTAGCACTGAATAATATTTCATTGTTTGGAGACATCACAGTTTATCCACTCACCTACTGAACGACATCTTGATGGCTTCCAAGTTTTGGCAATTATGAATAAAGCTGCTATAAACATTCATGTGCAGGTTTTTGCATGGAGATAAGTTTTCAACTCCTTTGGGTGAGTATCAGCAATATGATCCAGCGATACTGGATCATATGGTGAGAGTATGTTTAATTTTGGAGAAACTGCCAGACTGTCTTCTAGAATGGCTGTACCATCTTGCATTCCTACCAGCGATGAATGAGAGCTCCTGTTACTCCACAATCCTGTCAGCATTTGGTGGTGTCAGTGTTTTGGATTTTAGCCATTCTGATAGGTTTGTAGTGGGATCTCATTATTTTCAGAGTGTCTTATCTTTAATTTGTATTTGCCGTTACTACGCCAGGGCCAGAGCCCACAGACAATGCACACAGGTGATGTGGGCAGAATTCAAAACAGAGCAGTGATTTGGGGTATTTTCTGCAAAAAAATACTGAAAAATGACCAGTCACAAGCCTCAGAGAATTGGTAAAAAATGAACCTGTCGATAAGATTTCTGCAGTTTTAACCTCCGTTCCCCATTCCCAATGCAACATCTCAGTTCTCACTCAGGATTTGCATTATAAGGAGGTCAGGTCTGCCAAGACTCACATGATCTATGTGTGCCTGAGAAGAGCTCCTCCCCTAAATAGCTATCAATAAATACATATACAAATGCAAGACTGGCAAAACCTCACCAGTAGAGAGTCATTTCTTTGAGTGAATCATCTTCAAAGCATTGTTAAAATGTACTTTGAAATAGGTGAGATCTTAAGCCACATATGACAGCTAGTTGAGGACAAAATACTGGGGGAATGGGCTCAGCGTAAGTGTGGTGACAGTGGAAGGAGCAAGGCTGAGGATGCTATCTTGATTTTTAGAAAATCTCAATAACATGCAAACTTAAAAGCTGTTAGTAGCTGCTCAGTGTCAGAAAGTTGCAAAATGTGTGCTGATTCGGTGCCCACCTGCCTGCCTCCATCCTCCTGCCTCTTGTTTTTGTCAAGTCTCTCTCCCTTTTAGGCAATTTAGAGCATAGAGAGCTCTAGAGAATAAGGAACAATGACACAGCCACTACCCAGGTTTGTCAGATATTAATGTGTTGCCGTATTTATGTCAGGTTGATTTATTTTCTTTACAGAAAGAAGTCATCAGAAGCTTTCCCTCCCCACATATACCCACTACCCTGATTTTTGTGTTTATTATTTCTTGGCATGTTTTCACATCTCTACTGTCTATTTGTATACCGGGAAATAATACACATTTTTACAATGTGGCAATATTGTATATGCATCCTTCTGCAATTTGTTATTTTGTTGTTAGTGACCCCAGTTTCTGAAACGGTGAATGAATAACTCTTGGAAAAGTCCCTCAGAAAACTAAGTAAAATCTCCCATCTAGTTAGTAAATTGCATGCTGAGAAAATTCCGTGTGTATTAAAATCAGGCAAAGAACACTGTCTTTTTTTTTTTTTTTTTTTTTTCTTCTGGCCGCGCCGCAAGGCTGGTCGGATACACAGCAGGAGGATAAGTCCTCACTGAGGCATCAGTCATAGAAATGAGGAGTGCCAATGACAAATTGAAATGTCAGCATTATTAGCAGTTTTGCTTGGAAGCTGTTTGATACTAATTTAATGATAAAACAAGAAATAGGACGGATTTGCCCTGGAAAGGGGGATGCTGACTTGGGAAAATGGGCTAAAAATAAAGCAAGGGAAAGGGAGAATAAATATTAGGCCAAGTGTCCTAAATGCAATAACTTTGGAGTCTTCCCCAGAGGAAGCATTGAAATGCCTGGGGAGACGCAAAGGAGGACAGATGGATTAGCATGCACGTGAGTCCCAGGATCCAGCGTCTAAGATGTAGGGAGGGCTACCTGTACATCTCTTTATGTAACCGTGCTGCACGATGAAGTTGGGGGAATTAATATCTGTTAACTAGTCGGCTGGTTTCATGATCCATTCCCTTCGAGCTCATCCATTAATGACCTTGTGAATGTTGGGCAACCCATGAGATTTCTTCTGGCCGCGCCGCAAGGCTGGTCGGATCTTACTTCTCCAACCAGGGATCGAACCCCTGCAGGGGAAGCACGGAGTCCTAACCACTGGACCACCAGGGAATTCCCAAGAATACTGCGTTTATGGGTGAAACTGCGGGACAATTGCTCATTGCATGTTGCAGGGTATCAAGTATCCTTGGGCCCTGCCTACTGAAGGCTACCCTTGCTCTGTCATTCTGACAAATGGAAACACCTTCAAATTTCCAAAAGATCCCAGGGGCCAATCTCGCCCCCTTTGGGGTCCACGCCTTTAGTAAAATTGCCAGGGGAAGCATGAGCACACCTTCAACTCCACAGGATGAAGCAAAGGCCCCCCAGACCCGTGCATTTCTGTTCAGCTGCTCAACATCGTCCATACGTACATCATGTTTGCTCTGCTGTTTACTGCTTATTCATATCCTTTGCTCATTTTTCCCGAGTCCTTCCTGACCGATGTGTGTGTGTTAACCTGTTATCTATTCCTTTGTGGTATGTCTATTAGTCTGTTATCTGTTCCTTTGTGGTGTATCTATTAGTCTGTTATCTGTTCCTTTGCCTTTGTGTGTGTTAACCTGTCATCTGTTCCTCTGTTGTGTCCATGTGTGTTTTAACCTGTAATCTAACCTATTATGTGAAGACCTTTCCCAGTTTGTGGCTTGAACCACTGGACTGGGACCCATTTTTGTTGGGCAGGGAGGGAGGGAACTCCTTTAGCCAGAACCTGTGCCCGTCTGTGGACTAGCCGGGACCTCCACCTTCTGGGTTGAGGTGTGAAAATATCCTCTGGCTTGCTCAGTGTGAGGCCCCACGGACCAGGGGTTCCCTTCTCGGCCTGAGTTCAAATCCACTTCTAGGCGATGATGAGAAGACATCTCCCTCCCGAAAGAGGGGCCAGAGGTCTCCAAGGGGGAACATTGGATTGGGGTAGGGAAGAAAAGGGTGGTAGTGCAAAGGCTGGACGCCTGGGTCCTGGAAAGAATCCCCTTGTCCCCCCCTATCCTATCCTCAAATACAGTGCCGCTTAGGTAAGTGAAAGGCGCTGAAGCCTGACCCCTAGAGGTGGTTACAGTAACTACACCTCCCCCTCCCTCCCAGGGAAATTGCTAGGGGCCAGGTAGTGGGCAGACATAGAATTATAATAAATGGGGACAATAATAATGACTCTCATAGTGTTTACACAGTAAGGCGCCAACGAAGACTTATTGTATCATTTAATTTTCTCAACAATCTTAAGAGGTAGGTATTATTGCCCCCATTTCATAGATGTGGAAAGTGAGGCACAGAAGGGAATAAGTAACTTGTCCGAGGTCACACAACACGTAAGCAGTGGAGTTGGGGTTTGAATCCAGAATCCATGCCCTTAACCCCTACAGATATACAATTTTAACATTCCTTCAGCATTTGGCAGTTTTCTAAGGGTGCCCAGCTTGTCTATTCCTGTTCTTGTTTTGGACTCTGCTCCTCCAGTTCTCCCTCCTTCACCTAAGTCTTCAACATTTCCTGACCTAATGCCTCAAAGGCCAAGAATATGCCCATCCCTTAAAAACTGCCCCTCAAATGCAAATTCAAAGCACAATGAGACATCACTATATCTCATTAGAATGGCAGAAATTTAAAGAGACAACCAATTATAAGTCTTGGTGAGGATGCAGGGCAGGTGGACACTCCTGAGCTGCTGGCAGGGATGTAAAACCCTGCGGCCACTTGCAGAAACATATTTTTATAAAGTTAAGATACACCTACCGTGCGACCCGGTGCTTACCCACGAGCAATGAGAACATTCGCCAAAGACTAGCCCACGTTGCTCACAGCAGCTCACTCCTGATCACCGCAACGTGGAAGCGCCAGGCTTCCTTCAACAGATAAAGAAACCACAGTTCACCCGGACAGGGGACCATCCCTCAGCAGGAAAAAGGGACAAACTACTGATACACATAGAAAAGCAAAGAAAACAGCAAAGAAAAGTCTCAAAACCATTACACTGAGCTGAAGGAGGCAGACAGAAAAGACTGCACATGGGATGATTCTACTTGAAATGTGGACAAGGTAGAACAAATCTTCAGTGATGGGCAGTAGGTCGGAGAGTGCATGGTCCAGAGGTATGTAAATTATTACTGTGTGTAAATTATACCTAAAAAAAACAACTGTATTCGAAGAGTCCCCTTTCATCCCAACACTGCAACCCTGTCCTATATTTTCATTCGTCACCTGCCACAAAAATAGTCCACTCCCTCTGGCTTCAGTAACCGCCCTCTTCCCCACCAAGGAAACTGTCCTCTCAAAGGGGGACCCACCTCACCCCAGGGGCTGGACCGAAGGGGTGGCACCGTGCCTCTCCACGTAGCAGGGACACCAGTGATCGCCTGGAAACTCACCTGCGCCTGCCTCCCACTTCAGGCCCACCCTCACACACCTCCTCCTTCTACAGCCTCTCCCCAGGGGGTAGCAGCGCCCATGACCCCCAAGTCATGATCTCCAGCCCAGACTACTCTGCCGAGCTCCATGGCTGAGGACCCAACTGCCTCCCGGGCATCTCCGCCCACCCAGATGCCACGGTCCTTCAAGGTCAAGATGTTTAAAACCTGATCCATCTTCTTCCTCTGAAACCCACTCCATGCCCTGCCCAGCGACCCGAGTCCTGAACCTGGCTGCCACCTGCAACCTCTCCTCCCTCTGTGTCACCCTCACCCCTCAGGGCCCTGCAGACCCGGCTTTCCCTCCCCACTTCTCCTTCCTTACTGTCCCTCTCTGTGCCTTAGTACCCGCCAGGGTGGCCCCCACAAGAGTGAGGGTGATGTGGGAAGATCCAACAGGAGTCACGCAGCCTGGTTGTCACAGAGGGGTCCCGGCCTGCGAGGAATTAGTTATGTGGCTACTGCGTGCTGTCCAAGGGAAGAAGCGTTGGTCCCCTCTTGTTCATTAGCTCAGATGGATGTCACCACAGGGGATGTCCTGGCCACTTGGGACGGGAGAGGGCTGGTGTCTGCTCCGTCCCGGGCGGAGGGCAGCTTGTGTTGTCTCTTCCTGTGTCACCCGCCACTGTCCCCCCGGAGCAGGGCTCAGGTGTCCCGAGATCCACAAGCCCCGGGCCTGCTGTGACGACGGCAGGAAGGAGTACCCCACCGAGTCACACCCATTGTGGTCTTGGCTTTTGGCCCTGAGTCCCAGTCGCCTAAGCTGGGAGAGGGACAAAGAAACTCCTCCTCCCCAGCCCTGCTATGGGGTTTCAACAGCAGGTAAGAGTGAGCAGTTAGGACCGGGCTGCGATCTCCACTCTCCTCCTTTTTCTCTTCTTTTTTCTTTTTTGAAAAGTAATTCATTTATTTTTTGGCTGCGTTGGGTCTTCGTTGCTGCACGCGGGCTTTCTCTAGTTGTGGTGAGCGGGGGCCGTGGCGCGTGCGCGTGGACTTGGGGCCCGGGGCCACCGCGTGACATCTCTCACACCCCCTTCCTTGCGGAGCTTTGAGATGTTAACACGCGGAGCACCGCCCCCCCGCCCCGGCGTCGGGCTCCCCTCCCTCTCCTGCGGAGTCCCCTGCTTTCCGATCGCCCTTCACCCCGAAAACCCGAAAAGGAATCTCGGAAGGTGAGAGAAGAAACCATGGACAAGCTTGCGGGTCACTAGGGCAGGGCCTCGGGAACCTACACCCCAGTACAGGCTGTAGCGGGTCAGGAATGCGGAGTAAAAGGGCGCAGAGTCCGTGCCTTCCTCGGACTCCAGGGGGCGACAGAGCAAACGCGGCCGGGGCCGGGGCGGGGCCGGGGCGGGGCCGGGGCGGGGCTCAGGCTCCGGCCCAGCGGCTCTCAACTTAAGAGAGACCCACCTCGCCCCACCCTCACCCTCACCCTCATCCTCATCCCCGGACGCACCAGCAGCCCCTAAAATAGTTGTGTTATTTGGGGTTAAGTCACATGGACAACTGGCTGCAGGTGTCACCTGTTTAAGAAAAATCGTTGGGAAAAACAACCTCGAGATTGAAATAAAATTTTTGTCTAAAGCAATTTTCATTTTGTAGTGGAACACCAGAATCCAGCTCGAGAAACAGGCGTAAGTGGAAACAACCGATTGGGTTCAACTGCTTCTTCATTTTGCAGATGGAAAAAGGTGAATCCAGAAATGTGGATTGTCCCCCCAGTGCCAGAGCAAGGGCGAGAACGCGGGTCCTCCACCCTCCCCAGCAGTCAGCCCGAGGTCACTTCTTTATTCCAGGGGCTGCATCTTCCCGAGGGGGTTGTATAACCCAGGCAGCTTCCAGCAGCATCGGCATCACGTTGCACTCGTCAGAAATGTAAAATCGAGGTCTGCCCCTCGACCCACTCAGTCTGCCTCTGCACGAAGCCCCTCACCCCAGCCTGAGGCTGCAGTGCGGCTCACACGCTCACGTATGTGCCGTATGGTCAGGCCTCTCGCGACGGCAGTCCTCTTGCTCTCTGTCCATCCCCTTCCGGACTAGGGCCTGCTTCACCTACACCCTCTGCGCAAGACTGAGCTTCCTCTGTACGTGCCCCAGGCCCCAGCTGGTGATTGTTCTTATCAAAGGGGCGGTGAGGGGTGTGCCCGTCTGCTGGTTTCCCTGGTAACTAATGAGCCAACCTGACGCCAATTGCCCCCATAACCGGTCATCTCCCCTTCCCCACCGGAAGTGAAGGCTGCCGCCGCTTCCTGTCACTGTCGGCCTCACACGGTGGGGTGTCGCTCGGGGACCTTGCTTCAGACGTGTAAGCTCCCCCATCCATCAGACCACTGATGTCTCTGTTGCTGACTCTGGGCTCTTTCTTCGGTCTTGTAGGCCTGCGGGGTGCGTCCCAACAGTGCACACGTGTGTACGCATTCACGTGTACGTGAAGCATCTGGGGGCTGTGGTCCACTCTTGGAAGGCTCGTGTTCTAGTCTTGGTTCTCACACGAATGCGAGGTGACCCTTGGCAGGCGTCACAGACTGAATGTTTGCGTCCCCCGAATTCATAGGTTGAAATCCTAAGCCCCAGTGTGGTGGTGTTAGGTGCTGGGGTCTTCGGGAGGTGCACAGTTATAGGGGTGGAGGCTCACGAGTGGGCCTGTGCCTAAGGGAGACCCCGGAGAGCTCCCTCATCCCCCCCACCACATGAGGACCATGCCTGTGAGCCAGGAGGCAGGCCTCTCCGACACCCAATCTGCCGGCGCCTTGACCTTGGACTTCCCAGCCTCCAACGGTGAGAGAGAAACCTCCTTTGTTATGGGCCACCCAGTCTGTGGTGTTCTGTGAGCATGGCCCGAGTGGACCAAGGACAGCAGGTCACAACTTCTCGGAGCATCAGCTTCCTCCTCTGTAAACCTGAGAGTTCCAGCCGTGTGAACTTAGCTTGATCACGCTTACAGTGACCAGCTCGTTCTGGTTTGCCAGGGACTGTCCTGGGTTCCAAAGTGAAAGTCTGACCTTGTGGGACCCCCGAGGGCGGCCACAACAAGTACCACAAATGGGGTGGCTTAGAACAACAGAAATGTATTCTCTCCCAGATATGGAGGCCAGAAGTCTGAAATCCAGATGTTGGCAGGCTTGGTTCCTCTCTGGAGGCTCAGAGGGGAATCAGTTCCATGTTCTCCCAGCTTCTGGTGGTGGCTGGCAACCCTTGGCATCCCTTGGCATGTAGCTGCATCACTCCAGTCTCTGCCTCTGTCCTCATACGGCGTTCTTCCTTCTGTGTATCTGTCTCTCCGAGTCCAGATTTCCGCTTTTTATAAGGACACTAGTCATTGGCTCAGGACCCACGCTACTCTAGTATGACCTCATCCTAACTAGCTACGTCTGCAAAGACCCTATTTCCAGAGGAGGTCACATTCACAGCTGCTGGGGATCAGCTACAACATAGATTTTTAGAGGACAGCATTCAATGCCCCTCAAGTCCCAGGCAAACCGGGGTGGTTTGTCACTCAGAATGCTCTGAAGTCCTGTAGTCATAGAACTCCTACCTGTGGTCCCCCCTCATTCTTAGGTATCATTGCCTAAGCGGTTCTCAAAATGTGGTCCCTGAACCACTAGTAGTAGCAGCCCTGGAACTTGCCAGAAATCCAGATGTCTTTGCGGAATCAGAAACTCTGGGCATGAGCCCCCCACCCCAGCCCTTGTGCCTTCCCGAGCCTTCCAGGTGGCTCTGGAGCATGTCAGAGTTTGAGAACCAGTGGCCAGCAGATGAGCCGCCCCCGCAGGCATCCCAGGGGAGTCGGTGGCTGATTTGGAGCCGTTTCCATCATTTTACGTCACGCAATGCTCCAGTTACAGGCACGGAAAAGGCTGTGCCTCTGAACGATTTCTGCTCTGGGATAATACAGATCCACACGTCAGGGCCGAGGAATGTAACCTTTCCAGCTGCACCAGCTGTCAACACCAGGCTGGCACTCTGCTTAAGCCTTTTAGGGTAAAGTTCAGGACATGTCAATCTCACAGCAATGCCCATAGAAAAGCCAGAGATTACCGTATGGATTTACTTGGATTCTTCGTTGATCTGGTAATGATGGGAGGAGGGACTAAAATGATAAAACACTAGGAAGCCAGAGACTCTTGCGGAGGGCGGCTCTCCCTGTGGGAGCGGCAGCCGGGAAGGGGCTGCTTTGTTTTTGGAAGAAATAAATCAAAGCTCTGCCCGGGCCTTTCTTGGGCAGCAGTAAGAACTGGGTGAAAGGTCTTGATTGCTGAGGCCATAATATTTCCAGAATCCTATGCTATTTCTTGAGAAAATTCATAACTGAAAAAGATGAGCTGGGAATTCCCTGGCGGTCCAGTGGTTAGGACTCCGTGCTTTCGCTGCCAAGGGCGTGGGTTCGATCCCTGGTTGGGGAACTAAGATCCTGCAAGCTGCCAAAAAAAAAAAAAAAAGAAGAAAAAAAAAATGAGCCAAGGCCATTTCCCAGGTTGTAATAGAACGCGGGAGCTGGAGGGGCCTTGGAGCGTGATGACGTCCTCAGAGGAAGGACCGAGGTCCCCACTCGGAATCTGAAGGAAGAAGCTGTCTGTCCCCCGACCAGGGCTCATCCACTGCACGGCCACAGCGTTCGACGGGGCGTGTGTGGGACTGAGCCCCGTGGGTCCAGAGGGACCTTCAGTGCATGTGACCGTGAACTGTGGCAGACCCACATGTCTTTTATTATCATGTGTTCTTGATACCTCGGGCCAGACTGGAAGGAAACTTTTTTTTTTTTTTTTTGGCGTGGTAAACTTGCTTGTGGAGGTAATTTGTGATTCTCCATCTGGCCTTTTTGGATGTGCAGCCCCGTGATGATACGGCAGCACTTCCGGAATTCGGAGCCACCGACTATGGCGGGGGACGCACAGTTGGGCACCTCGGGAGCTTCAGAAAGCAGTGGAGGCCCTGCTGTCAGGTGGAAAACTCAGGCCGGGCGTCTGGGTCAGCTCAGCATGCGCAGGACAGTGGTCTGCACTTGTACTTGGGCTTTGGGAACAGCGAAGGCTTTCATACTTGGGTCCATTACAACAATCCCTGACAAAGGGAGGTTTCCTAGGTGCAGGAATCAAGACCAGAGACTATGAAGAAGTTACCCAAAGATACGCACTAGCTGCAGAGATGGGACCACAACGGCTACCTTTTGAGTCTTAGTCCGAGGCTGCATTTATTTGGGGTTCCCTGTGGGTATTGGGGTTGTGTTCACACATGCAGTGGTGCGAACAATGAACTAAGAGATGGGGGGGTCTCTCTGGGAGCAGGCCCCTCCTCTGAAAACAGATGCTAAGTTAGCTCTCAGCATCTTTGCAGTCCTAACTCCAGAGCTGGCTTCCCCAGGTCATTCTAGGAAGCTATCAAAGGTACGGAAAGGTACTAAGGATGGGTAACACAAAAATGTTACTCAGCGTAAAGTTTTTTGGCTTAATGTGAAACTGTCCGCTCTTGGGGAGGTGAAGGAGTGGGGTGATTCTGGAATTTTCTGAGAACGCTTCTGAAGGCGCCCTGGTTTCCTGCTGGCATAGCCTTCATGGCACAACAGTCTCGGTCAACTGGAGTCACCAGGGCAGCCAGAAGCCTTCTGCGAGCAAGCCTCTCACATGTGGCTGCAGCCCGCAGGAGCTGGAGATATTTTTCTCTGGAGTCTAGACTTCTCCAAGAATTGTTAAACCTTGTTTCCATTTAGCCGATCGTCTAAAAGGCAGCGGTCACGGGGCTTCCCTGGTGGCGCAGTGGTTAAGAATCCGCCTGCCAATGAAGGGGACACGTGTTCAAGCCCTGGCCCAGGAAGATCCCACGTGCGGCGGAGCAGCTAAGCCCATGCGCCACAACTACTGAGCCTGCGCTCTAGAGCCCGCGAGCCACAACCACTGAGTACACGTGCCACAACTACTGCCACAACCACCGAGTACACGTGCCACATCTACTGAAGTCCGCGAGCCTAGAGCCCGCGCTCCACAACGAGAAGCCACCGCAGTGAGAAGCCTGCGCACCGTGACCAAGAGCAGCCCCCGCTCGCCGCAGAGAGCGCCCGCGCGCAGCAAAGAAGACCCAACGCAGCCAAAAATAAATAAATAAATCAAAAAATAAATAAAAATAAAAGGCAGCGGCACATTCTGCATCCTCTGACTTACTGTTAACGAAGACTGCTGCCAGCCGAGTCCGAGGCTGGCTGCACCAACAATGGTAGGGGCGCCTGGTAGCTGCACTCCTTCCTTGTTAGGAGCCGATAAGGGGTGGACCCAAGATTAAAGGTTATCCCGGTGCACTGTGTGAACGGTGAGGATGTCCTCTACGCTGCAGCAGACACAGGCCAAGTTCCACGGAACCCGTCTAGGAAGCAGCCCATGGGAGGGCTCAGCTACTCATCCATTCAACAAACAGCTTTGGGAACAGCTACTGCAGAGACCCTGGAGGGTCACCATCGGCGAGAGCGCAGGAAGACCCTTCAAGAACTCAGTGAGAACACTGGCAAAGAACTGTCCAAATAAATCACTTTCTCATAGGTCTGGAGATTAAAGGCTTGCACCAATCCAGGGGTGTTTAAGGAAACCGGCTGATTCTCAGCACAGCGAGATTTGGGGCACTGTCACTTGCCCTATTGCCAGACCCCTCCTTAGCAGCTGCATGCAGGGTCAGGATGGGGCTGGTGCTTTCTCAGCCCCCTGATCAGAAAACTGTCGTCATCTGCAGTGTCTGGTAGTTCCCTAGAAAACGCCATCTGCAAGGCTTGTCTTTGACCAGCCTTTTCCCTGGGGGTGTCTGTCAAAAACAATCCGTGGCAGTTTATTTGACATCGAGGCAACGACAAACGAACAAAAAACCTCTTCTTTTTTTAACAAGAAAGGCTGGAGAATGAGATGCCCTAGAGACCCTGAGCAGGCACAATTATTACTAAAGGGTTTTAAGCAAGGGGCTGACACAAAACAATTTATGTTTTAAACATAAGTTGACTTGGGGAACTCCCTGGTGGTCCACGGGTGAAGACGCGGGCTTTCACTGCCGTGGACCCAGGTTTGACCCCTGGTCGGGGAACTAAGATCCCACAAGTGATGCGGTGTGGCAAAAAAAAAAAAAAAAAAAAAAAAATTGACTTGGGCTGAAGTAAATGATTTGGAGGGTGTGCACAGTGTTAGAGACTAGTATGCAGTGAAGATGGAGAAAAGTGGTCAAAATATATTTGAAGGCAGGGCCCTTAGGATTTGTTGATGGATTGGCTGGGAGGGGACACAAGGGAAGAGGTAGAGGATGGCTCCCAAACTCGTAGCTTTAGTATCTAGTGGATAATGGTGCCATTTCCTGAAGCAGGGTCCAGGGGAGACCACGTTTTTAGGGAAAATCAAGAATTTGGGCGTGACAAATTTCAGATGCCTATGAGACATCTAAGAGAAGCCAGGCCTGGAGCCCACAGAGGTCAGGGTGGGAGAAATGAATTTTGGTCTTCAGGAAACACGGCAGTGAGAGCTATGTGACGGATGAAATCAAGGAAGGGGAGAAGGAAAAATGGCCCATTGACAGGTTAACAGAGGAGGAGACAGCCAAGGAGACTAAGGCAGCAACGGTGAGCTGGGAGGAAGGCCAGAAGGCGGAAACAGAGACCTTCAAAGAGAAGTCACCAACCGCGTGCAATGCTGCTGGAGGCTCAGCAAAGAGGCCAGAAAATACCTACTGGACTTGGTGACAAGGAGGTGATGAGCAATTCAGGCAAGAGTACCATCAATGACACGGCGGGAAGACACAGCAGTCTAGAGAGGGTGGGGAGTGAACAATTTAGTTTTCGCAAAATTCCAGCACATTAATTTGAATTTGTCCTGTGATTTTACACTTTGTATTATGAGCTGCAGAATAGCCTTGGATATACACCGAGTTTTGTAGTCGCACCTACTGTACTTCAATGAATCTAAGACTGCATTGTATGTCCCACTAAGAAAAATGCCAAAATGGCGGAGGTGACAAGACCTCTCCTGGCCCCAGTGACGATGGCAGCGTTTCATGAGGTGGAGATCAAGGACTTCCAATATGACGAGGACTCGGAGACGTACTTCTACCCCTGCCCGTGTGGGGATTACTTCTGCATCACCAAGGAAGATATGGAGCATGGGGAAGATGTGGCAACGCGCCCTGGCTGCTCTCTCATTATAAAAGTGGTTTATGACAAAGATCAGTTTACATGTGGAGGGACGGTCCCGGCCCCTTCCCCCAACAAAGAACTAGTTAAATGCTGGACTTAGGACTCCGGAGCCTAAACTTTGGGGAATGAGCCAAGCTAGAAAAATCAAATGCAAAGTCACTGGCTTCTTCACGGGGACAATCATTTTGCAGTTTGCCGTTTGTCAGCGTGGATTCTTTCTATCGGCTGCCAAGTCCACCTCCAGTTGAAGAAGCAAGTCCACCACGTGACATACCTGAATCTTGTGCTTAGAACTTCGAACTGGAAGTGCTCCTTTTTGTAGTTTCTTTTTTTTTAGAAGGATATTTATTTATTTATTTATTTATTTTTGGCTGCGTTGGGTCTTCGTTGCTGCGCGCGGGCTTTCCCTAGTTGCGGCGAGCGGGGGCTGCTCTTCATCGTGGTGCGCGGGCTTCTCATCGCGGTGGCTTCTCTTGTTGTGGAGCATGGGCTCTAGGCCCGCGGGCTTCAGTAGCTGTGGCACGTGTACTCAGTAGTTGTGGCGCACGGGCTTAGTTGCTCCGCGGCACGTGGGATCTTCCCGGACCAGGGATTGAACACGTGTCCCCTGCATCGGCTGGCGGATTCTTAACCACTGCGCCACCAGGGAAGTCCTGGAAGTGTTCTTAATTTTCCATCCGAACTTAAAAGAAAATTTCAAATCAGAAAAAAAAAAGAAAAATGCTACAATGTAAGGAAAGGTCTTAGGAGTGATGAAATACACTATTAAAGAACGACATTTAAGTCAAACCTGGCAGTTATAAGAATTTCCTCAGAAGGCTCAGCTAACCCATCATTAGCGTCGCTGACACCTCTAAGGCAGTTTCCTCACTGTAAACAGGGCAGCACCTGCTTCACAGGCTGGACGTGAAGCAAACCAGAGAGGTACTGCTGGCCGCCTTCCACCACCTCCAGGTTACGTGCTCCCCACCACTGGAGAGCACCTGTCGGGCAACATCACACTCGGAACACATCACAAGCTCAGCCCGTCAGGTAATCCGATCAACCGTCTTGTGGGTGGGTCAGTGCACTGGGGAGCAGGACTGCCCGCCCTGGGCTAGTCAAGGGGCAAAGGTCAGACGTAAGTTCTACAGGGTGCAGAGTTCTGTTGTGTTCACGGCACTTAGAACGGTGTGTAGCACACAGCAGGTGCTCAGAAAACATCTGAATGAACAGCTGAGCCGCACCGTGTAAAAAGATCCACGTCACCGCCCAACAGGGCAGCTAGGCCTAGAGGACAGTCCGTGAGAGTCAAAGATTGCTGCCAGCAAGAACAGGCTGCCCCAAGATTCCATTTACACGGAAATCACTTATCAGATGTAAAATGTCGCCTGGATGAACTGAATCCAGATTTAATGTGGTTCCATCCAGTGAGTACTGACACGTATTAGGCCTAAGAATAAACCCTGTTAATAAGTAATGATACTACATTGCTAAAACTCATTTTTATTTAAAAAGTATTTGGTGGAGGTCTTCTAAGGCTCAAATTTCATCCTGGAATGGTAAGACACAAACACTATAAAGATTCAAAATAATGGCATATTCTTTTTTAAAAAATTAATTAATTAATTGTTGGCCATGTTGGGCCTTCATTGCTGCACGCAGGCTTTCTCTAGTTGCGGCAACCAGGGGCTACTCTCGGTTGCGGTGCGCTGGCTTCTCATTACGGTGGCTTCTCTTGTTGCGGAGCACGGGCTCTAGGCACACGGGCTTCGGTAGTTGTGGCATGCAGGCTCGGCAGTTGTGGCTCGCGGGCTCTAGAGCGCAGGCTCAGTATTGTGGCGCACGGGCTTAGTTGCTCCGCGGCATGTGGGATCTTCCTGGACCAGGGCTCGAACCGGTGTCCCCTGCGTTGGCAGGTGGATTCTCAAACCACTGTGCCACCAGGGAAGTCCATAATGGCATATTCTAAAAACATAATTTTTCATTAAAAAATCAGTTACAAAGCAATATTATATTTTATCAATAGACTCAATAACATTTCCCTAAATGTCAGAAATGGCCCTGTGAAATTTTAACTGGGAAGGAACATCATTTGAAGAATTTCGCTCAACTTGAACTCTCAGAGTCGAGGTGATGGCCACCAGGCAACTGAAATCCTCGATTCTCCCTTCAAAGCTGCTCTTGGCAGAACGGGAGGTAGGCAGTCTGGGTCTGAGGGAGGTTCATGAAGTCCTGACACAGAACACTTACCAGGCAACCTTCCCCATCCTTTAAACTCCTGGAGGTTTTGGGATAGTGACAGGCCCATCTATTTTCTGAGTCAGATCCTGTCTGCCGTGGACACCAAGCTAAGTAAAAGGAGGGACAGTACCTCTTCTCTTCAAGTAGCTAAGAGACAAGCAAGGGGGTGACCAGAAGGCTCTAAGTAAGCCTGCAGCCCTACCTGCCTGAAACATTCCAACCAAGGTGGGGAGAACAGTCAGTACTGGGGAGCAACCCCCCTCACCGACCCCCCCAGGGTCACTCGGCTTCAGTCAACAGGAACGCCCCCAGTTCGGGCACTCGACCCCAGCTGCCCACAGCCGCCTGGCGGGCCACTCGCCTGTCTGCAGCCACATCCTCCACTGGCTCCTGGAATGCGACCTGGAGCCTCCTGGGAGGCAGGGAAAGAAGCCCTCAGGACAGGTTTTCTTCTTTAAAAGCCACTCTGAGTAGCACGACGGCTAGGGTTTGCAGCTGTTTTATTTACAAGTGTACACTTAACACAATGAAATAAACACTGACACACTGAAGCCTAGTTAATAGTAGTGTAACAATATGTATCATTTGGATGATTACATTATTTTAAACAACAAACTACACTGAAAAATTAATGCAATAAAATTCTTGGTCATAATATTATTAAGAAATACAATATATAAATTGAAAATACGATTGCTCAAAATTTGAAAATGGAAGTGAACTCATTTGGACCGAGTCAGAGTTTAACATAATCTGAAAGGAGGGGCTGGGGGAGAAGCTCTGACCCAAATGAAATCTTTCAGGTTAACAGAAGAGAAATGAAGCCGAGTTTATCTGAAAGGATAATGGGCAGGTTGCTTCCTCAGGCCGGCCAGCTTCCCAGTGCCCTCAGGTTTTGCAGTAGGATCACATCACTGAGCAGGAAGACTTTCCTTGTGAAGCGGCCCCATCAATTTTTTCTGCCTCCAAAATTATCCTTCTAAAAACATCAACAGCAGTCTGAAACCAAAGAGAAAACCAATGACAATGTTAGTGTTAAAAGCGGAGCCACGAGGAACACTGATACTGCTGCTGGCGGGGCTGGAGAAGGCCCACGGCCTGCCCTGCACGTGGAGGTCCAGGTGTGGAGGCCGCAGAGGCGGCCCCGGGGCCGTAGAAGCCTGGGATTCCTCCCCCCCCTCCCCCCACCTGGTGACTGCAGACCACAGGAACTAACCTCAAATCACACTTCTGAGCCCTGTTTTCATCAGTCACAGGAAGCCCCAGGAGCCATCATCCCGGGCTCCCGCCTACTCCGCCTCCTGCAGTGCCTCTGGACCTCCAGGGTGGAGTATCCCCTGCTGGCTCACTCCCCTCGCCCGCCCGCCCGCCCGTGGGTGCTCTGGGACTACAGCACGGCAGGGGCTCTTTCGCCTGGCTCCGCACCCCACCCCCTGCCTGTCACACCCTTTCCCCTCCCACTTCCTGAAAACTCTCAGCTCTCTTAGGCGGTGAGATGACACCCGTGCCCTCCGAGCCTGCTTCCTCTAGGCCACCTAGAGCCCCGAGTCACCCCCGGCCTCACCCGCCTCCTCCGGGGCAGCGGCTCCACCTCCGCCACCACTCGCGCCACCCTGGCCTTGCACACCCGCCGGGGACCTCCTCTCTCCCCCAACCGCACCTCTCAGCCCCAGGGACCAGCCCTTCACAAGGAGGAGCCGCTGCCATTTAGGGCAGGAAACCCTCCCTTGGGCCTGTCCTTTAAATGCTCCTGTTTTCAAAAGCCTTGCAGGGCAGCACCCAGACCTTGTCACCACCAAGCAGCCGCCCCCCTCCAGCCCCCATCTTCCTTCTCTCGCCTCCCGGGCCAGGGCAGTCACCGTCCTTCTACTCCCTTCCCTGCCACCTGTCTGCCTGCTCGCTGCCTGCACCACACAGCGGACACAGCCCACGGACACACCTCCAGGACCCTGACCCCAAAGGGGACCCCTGCTGCCCCAGCAGCCCAACCACATTTCTCTGGTCCAGTCAGCCCCCAGGATAAAGGGGTCATGACTCTTCCTTCCACTGGGATCGCTAAACCTCTTCCCCGCTCTCACCCTCGGCTGATGACTGGGTTCTACATTTCGCTGGGAAAACAGAAGCAGCATTCATAAGCGAACTCTCCATACTCCATCCACCAATGACCATGCCCTTGAACCCTTGAATCTGGGCTCATCTACTCTGGTTCCCTCTTTCCTGCTGGCACAAAGGAGGCACCCCTAAGTGAGCCCAAGCCAGCCCCAGGC
Organism: Physeter macrocephalus; assembly: GCF_002837175.3. NCBI lineage: Eukaryota > Metazoa > Chordata > Mammalia > Artiodactyla > Physeteridae > Physeter > Physeter macrocephalus. The sequence goes on from NW_021146787.1 coordinate 22,408, forward strand.
CCACCTCTCCTGTCTAATCAAGGCCATTGACTTCAGCAAGCACCCTCCTCTCTGCACTACCAATTCCCCTCCTTTCCCACGACTATGCAGGCAAGTTGTTATTTATTTCATCCTAAAAAAATGCACAGGGCTTCCCTTGTGGCGCAGTGGTTTAGAATCCACCTGCCAATGCAGGGGGCCACGGGTTCAAGCCCTGGTCAGGGAAGATCCCACATGCCACAGAGCAACTAAGCCCACGTGCCACAACTACTGAGCCTGCGCTCTAGAGCACGCGAGCCACAACTACTGAGCCTGCATGCTGCAACTACTGAAGCCCGCATGCCTAGAGCCTGTGCTCCGCAACGAGAAGCCACCGCAATGAGAAGCCCACACACCGCAACCAAGAGTAGCCCCCGCTCACCACAACTAGAGAAAGCCTGAGCGCAGCAATGAAGACCCAACGCAGCCAAAAAAAAAAAAAAAAAAAAAAAAAAAAAAAAAAAAAAGGCACAGAAAAATGTGTGGAAAGATGCATGCCAAACTCTTACAAAAAAAAATACAGCGTGCCTGGAATCTGGCTTTCTAGATAAATCTTAGCATTCTCCTTGATTACCTGTGTGATCTGACTCTGCCAAAATGCATTCTCTTCCATCAAATTGCTGAAATACAATTTGTGAAGGCCTCCACAGAAAATAAGCCAGAACTGCAAACACATCCCATAGTTCAGTGATAGTCAAAGTGCAGTATTCTCACTGACTTGATAATTTTTACCACTGTGCACTTTGTAATCAACAAATCTGACTGAACTCCACTGAGGACAGTTTATTTTAAAATACTGGATTTTTGCTAATACAAAGCTACATTTGAAAATTTATCAATAAAAAATTTGAGCAGTTCACAAAGATTGGTCTCTGATCACGTGACTATTGATGTGGCTGTCTCTTTACTACACAAATTCTCTCTTCCTACTACACAGACCAAGAGTAGTAAGCATTCTAGTATATATGTGGATTAGAATCAATCACACCTCTTAACATAAGGGATTAGAATTACTTGGTTTCTCCCCACCTGATGGGGAGAAACTCACTAGGCTTAGGATCCAATTGTCTTCAGCACACTCTACAAGGCGAGCAGTGCCGCAAGAGCTACACCCGAGGGCTGAGAAGTGTCTAGACAACTGGTCAGGACTGCTGCTTTCCAAGGATATGCATATCATCACTGTATCTACCTAATTTGGGTACAAGAATCTTTCTGCCTTTAAGGATTATTTCACGTCGAATAAGGTATTTGCTGATCTGACGAAGGTGCTAAAGTAACCGAGACAACAGCGAGTTGGGTCATCTGATCTTCTAGCTTGTCTGGGATGTTTGAGGTCACCGTACCATACTGCACCCTTGCCTTCTTTTCGAGCTTTGGTTAACATCAGATAAATCTACTCAATTTATCAAAACTTTAAAAGAATTACAGCAGTTGGAATTTTTTCATTTTAACTTTAAGCCTTGAGAACAATTTCATCTTTTATATGGGTACTGAAAAGGCAGTATCCTACCTTCTAAAGGAAACTAAAAGGTTAAAAAGTAAATCTCTCCAGAACCATATTAAAAATCTTAAGCTACGGTAAAGTATAACATAAACTAGATAAAAAGTAAATCTATCCAGAACCATATTAAAAATCTTAAGCTACGGTAAAGTATAACATAAACTAGATAGAGAAAAGGCCTGCATCCTCCGACCAAAAAGTAGTTTAATAACATACCCTAAGCATACCATTATGGGTCACTCTCAAAAGATAAATTAACCTGAGGCAACACGCCTTACTAAGCAATCCCTCTGAATTACATGCGAGGTAGGGTCCATAAGGTGTCTACACCTTTGAGGATGCTGGAAGGGATAATAGAGCAACTGCCAGAGACGCACAGAACAGTAACACACAATGCACAGGGGCTATGTGAACCTACATGAAGAGTGAAGCTGCTGATGACGCCTACATAATTATAAAGTCAAACAGAATAATTGTTTTAGGATCCTCAGATTTTCACCAAAAAGAAACACAACAGAGCGAAGTTAGCAAGCAGAACCAAAGATAGCTTAGGGCCGTTCAACTTCACTCCTCCACGTCAAAAAAATTTTTAAATTGAGATACTTGTCACATAGCATGTATTAGTTCCACGTGTACAACATAATGACTTGATGTATGTATATACTGTGAAATGCTCACCACAATAAGTCTGGTCACACATAGTTACAAACTTTTTCTTCTTGTGATGAGAACTTTTAAGATCTACTCATAGCAGTTTTCAAATACACAATATTGTTAACCAGTCACCACGCTATACGTCACATCCTCAGGACTTCTTTATTTTATAACTGGAAGTTTGTACCTTCTGACCACCTTCAAATTTTTATTATGCAAATTTTTAAGCATACAGAAAAATGGGGACAATCGTATAATAACCACTGAGCCCTGCTATCTGAGTTCAGCAAATGTTAACATCTTCGCTATATTTGCTTGCTCTCCTTCTGTCCACTGCCCCATCTATCCCATCTGACACTGAGCTGCAGACATTATGAAACTTGGCCCCTACATACTATGGTTTGCATTTTCTAAGAATAG
>NW_021146788.1:0-25000 GCF_002837175.3 Physeter macrocephalus
CCCCTTTTTCTGATTTTTTTTCCCCCCTTGTCGCTTGTGAAATTGCTCTCTGCTTTACACACTGGTTTTAAATGGCTATGCAGAAAGGCTCAGATGGTTCCATCACACTCTCTGTCCTTCCAGAAGCTTCCGGGGTCATGTTTGCCTTCTCAATTTGCATTTATTGGTTCCAGGCATTTTCTATCAAAATGTTTCTTCTCTTTGGAATGCCTGTTGCAGCATTTATTAAATATTTCAAGTATCTGAAAGGCTTGATTTTGTTTTGCTTCGCTTTGCTTTGTTTTACAGTTCCACCTGGAATGGACATAAAATTCAGGGCAGAATCTCCCTCTGAGTTTTGCATGGGTCGAAGGCAAACACGCTCCACAGATGAGACCACTCTTACAAGGACTGTGACCGTGACAGGCAGCCCCTCGGGGACGGAGGGGCCCCCACAGCCTCCTGACACACGGGGTTGTCCTGAAGGCACCTTACACACTAGTTCCCAGAAGAAACAAGTCAGAATTCCTGCCTTTGCTGCAAATGAACGTTAAATATTCAAATAACAGTTCTAGAGATCAGCCTAAAGTGATGTCACAGAAAATTCCTTACAAACCTTGATATTATTGAGGTTGTCAGCCATAAATTTGCAAAGAACCCTAAGAAATATTAGCTCTGCAAAAGTGTGCACTTTTCATACATGGTGTCTGCAAGACCTTGGCTATTTCATTAACGCAAAGAGAATTACACTTTGCGTGTCGTACCACCGATGTTGGCAAGCTGGGTGCCGTGAGGAGTGGCTAGGGATACGCTCTTTCTGTTGTCAAGTGATTGACTTGATACAGGTTTCTTCTGGTAGGTGTTTGACCACCACCACAAACGTAACTTCTTCTCTTTAAATATAATCTCCCCTTTGCTGGAGACACTAAACAGAACGGAAGACGTGGTTCTGGTTAAAGTTTCTCATGCACTGGCAGCCTCCTGGTACATACGTTGTGTCTAGGTGATTTAGGTGGCTTGTTGTTTTGTTTCAAAGATACTGCTATTGATGCAATGGCCCTACTCCAAAACCAAATAACTTGTTTAACTGTTATGCGTGGAAATGGACACTTTTGGTGTATAAACGCCCCATATCAGGCCCCTTCCTTTCTTTGCAGACACAGATCTCTAAATCCCCGTGCAAAAAGGGATTCATGTAGGGTTTTTTTGTTTTGGGGTGTTTGTTTTCGTTTTGTTTTGTTGGGTAAAACCAAAATGTCCTAACTTTAGGAAAAAAATGGAATGGAGATGGCATCTTATATCTTACCCTTATTAGGAAATTTTATACAAATAATTACGGTTTTTCTGAATTCTGGAGGGTTTTTCCCCCTACATGACCCATTTAATACCTCTCATTTTAAGTATCTTTCTTCAAATTTGACAGAAGTTTTAGACCTGTTATTTACTGGCTTCGAGTCCAGTTTCAAAATGTTATTCATTCTTTCTTTTTATTTACCTCCAAGGGAAATTTCAACTTCCTGAAATGCTTCTGGAAGGGACATAGCCATAAAATGACTTGGGTAACATTTTATGAAATAGGAAGATTTTACCATTTATGGGATTTACTAAAACTGGTGAATTTGCAAAATAGCAGTACTCGATGCTCTGTACAAAACTACGCATTTTAGAAGACCACAATGCCAATATTATGCACACCGTCCTTGGGTTACTTTTAGTAAATGAGGCGTTCTTGGTTAATGAGGGTGATAAGAGACATCCCGCCCTTTGTGTGCTCCAAACCCCCAGGGAGGCGCTGCGTGTGGCACCGCTGGCTCAGTGCCGAGCGAGCACACTTCCAGGTCGCTGAGTCTGTAGCCAACGCCGTGCGTTTTTATTCCAGGCACAGAAGGACCTGAAGAAGGACCGGCCCCTGGTGCGCCGCAAGTCCGAGCTGCCCCAGGACCTGCACACCAAGAGCGCCCTGGAGGCCCACGGCCGTGCTGAGGAGCTGGTCCCCCAGGACGGGCGCTAGCCCCGACGCCGTGCGGGCACCAGTCCTGCTCCGATCTGTAGAAAATACACGCTCTGTGTGCCATACAAATCAGTTACACTCAAGTCAAAGCTTTCTCCAACCCCGTTCTGTAGGCAATAACATCCTTCCGCCTCAGCTCGAGACTAGGAGTTCAAACAATGGTGACCAGCCAGGGCCACGTGCCGCCCATGGTGTCCCCTGCACGGTCCCGAGTAAGCCGGTTTTCCAAAATCAGAGCTAAGGAAAGCACCCTAGTCGTCACCTTCACGTTCTCCCCAAATGGAATTTGCGATCATTTAAGATAGGTGGTCCAATGATAATATCAATGTTTTTCAAATCAAAGGAGCACTTTAAAAAAAGTATTACCTATTTTTTAAGACTTTACAGCCCTTGAGATCGTTTCCACGTGATTGTTAACGCCAGCAGTTTCTTTTCTGGGGTTTTTCGGTTTGTTTTTGTTTTTGAATCTCATTGAAGTGGTTCTCTGCTGTCATCGTTCCAACACAGCTCAACTGGGAAAGTGACACGACAGTCCCCGGCCGCTGGCTTTTCCTAAGGTACTGCTTTACTTTGACCAATACCGTGCGTACCGCGGCCTGCTGCTGCCGTGTATCGCTAAAGCCATACTTCCAAGTCTGCGGTCCAGGACCAGGATCCGGGAGTGAGCTCGTAGGAGAAATGTGTTTTTTAAAAAGAGCTTTCTCTTGACTGGAATTGGAATTTTAAAGTGCTGTGTTCGTGTTTTACTCTTTGCAGAATGATTTCTCTCTACTTTACACGTTGTTGCCCTTGAACAAGGCTCTTCAATTAATAAAATTATATTCTCTGAGAATTCCATATTTTGTAGAAAATTAGGACGAGATCATTTTGAGTGAGGCCAGCTCTCGGCCTGACGCAGGCCACCGCTGCCTTTGGGCAAAAGTAGCAGAAACAGTGCCGTGGGCAGGCACCCCCCTCCCCACAGTATGGCCCTGAGGGCTTCATGGAGGCGGCAGCAGCGATGGCTTCCAAGGAGTCTCTTTCTGTTGAAAAGAGCGCACGTAATAGATGCCTCATAAGGAAAATACAGCGTCTTGAGTTTTCATCGGTCTTCAATGCTGCTAAATATTTCAGACTTCCTTGCATGTATTAAGCTTTTTGTTTTTGATGGAACAGCACGAGGAGAAAAATCTTTAAACTTAATGCTTTGTTCTTTATGTCTCTCCGGGTGGCCAGTATTTTGACCTACTTATCCTGCTTGAAAGCTATTTGAGATGCGTACTGCTGCTCTAAACCAGTGATTCTAGTTTCTTCTGTCTCTGGCATAAGATTCTATAACTTGATGTTAAATGTCTTGATGCATCAAAGGTAGAACGTGGCTTTCAGGATCTGTTTTTTAGTTGAGGTCTTGGGAATCCACTCAGACGGTTGTGAGAAGCGGATGTGGTTCCCTATGCAGCTGTGGTACCTGCTGCCCGTTGGTTTCACTTAAATCCTTTGATGATGTTTATTTCCTTGTTTCCTGTAGGAAAATCATTTGGAGGGAGGGGATTTCTTGTGTTCAAAGCAAGTACTAAATTAGAAGGCTGCCCCAGCTGAAAGGGGAGAAGCCCGCTTTGTGAGGAGGAACACTTCCTGAGAAACTTGACAAGTATCCACATCCACTTTACCATGGTGAAATTTATCATATAAAAAAAGTTTAGATGCCTTCTCCTTTTGAGGGAAAAAGGGTGCTTTTTATTGTATAAAGCAGCGTCTTATGTATTTTGATAAACCATTGTTTGAACTTCCGTCTTTAGCTGGTAGATTCTCAGATATACTTGATTTGGATGTTCTCAGTTAGGTTTGTGACAGAGGTTTCTGGGAAGCCTCTCCTCTTGCCCTAGGGAAAAAGCAAAATATCAGTGTTTGGGTGATGTGGGAAGCTCAGCGTATAAGAACATCTTTTTGTCTAGGCTTTACTTCTGCTCTTTATTGAAGACAAACATTCACCAAAAAGGGAGGAAAAAAAAAAAAAAAGTTTTGAGAGAAACTAATTTTCTTTGACAAGAGTATTATTTAATCTTTTGGCCTCTGGAAGTTTTCCTAGTTAGTACTCAGATTCCCTGTGCTAATTGTTCAACTGACATATCATTACATAGATACACTGTTTATTCTGTACCAAACTGATTTCAGAAGTACTACATTGAAAATAAACCGGTGACTGTTTTTCTTCATAAAGTTCTGAGTCTGGCATCTTCACTCTTTCTGAAATGTCTCTATACATCAGAAATGTCACTATTCCGAGTGTCTTTTTAGTGCAGCTTTAGTATGGCTTCCTTTTAATATTGTACATACATTGTACCTTTGTTTTATGGTAATGAGTAATAAAAATGTAGGCTTCATATTTTGTACAAAATGTCCTATGTACAGAATAAAAAAAGTTCATAGAAACAGCAAAAATAGGTAAGTGGCACAATTATTTTTCTTTAGAAAATATCTGTAACTTTATGCTTTAGTGAAATGTTAAGTACCTACATATTTTTTAACATTTTGTAATTCAGAACTTTTTGTTTTGACATTGTTTATGAAGAGAAACTTCATACACTTGCCATTTAATATGCTCTTTTATCTAATTTTAAAAAAAAACTCTAAAAATGGTGTATTATATGGACTAAATAAAGAACATGTGAATTTTACTGCTCATCACGACGCTAAATTTAGCCATGGTGTTGGGCAAAAGCCGGTTCTGATCTCTGTCCAGCGACAGTTAGGGGCAGGGCAGCCCCGCCAGGGATACTGGCTGCCGTCCCTCGCTCAACACTGGCTGGGCGCCCACCCTGGCGTCCATCACGGCCACATCTTTGCTGAGCCTTCTGTAAGGTCATTTTTCTACTTTTCTAATGGGAAGAAGTAGAGATGACCTTTTAACGACCACCTCTTGTTTTGTGAGTAGGCAAAGGTGATTCAGAACACAGTTTATAGAAATGGAATTATTTGAGCCCTCACCATGATGTTTAAAATTATTCTTGAAGAGACACTGAAGTCTTGAGAACAGAGTCGTGTGGCTAAGAATATGAGTTTGGGATCCTAGCTGATCCACCCCCTTCTTACTGGGGGCCTAGCTGTCCTCACCGGTGCTGTTACCGAAAGGTCGCTGGGGGCAGGCCCAAGATCAAGTTGCTCGGTCCCGTCACTGCAGTGACCTCGGCCTCCCAGCAGGTGGGCTCTGACCCAAGCACCTCAGTTCCTTGGTCTGCCAACCGGTCCCTGTGACTCCCCCCACCCCAGGACAGAAGTGCAGAAGTCACCCTTGGAGCTGGGGTGTCTAGGAAGGGGAGGTGTCTAGGTAACCAGTCGTCTCGGTTATCAGTCTGGCAAGGTAAAGGCCCGGGCAAGTCTCCAGGATGGGAATCTCTGGCAAAAGAGACTTCCTGACTTCACTTACTCATTCATAACACGATGAACAGGCCCACTGCCCAAACCAAGAAGCAATCCAGTAACCGTAACTTACATCTACGTCCCTCACGAGCTTTCTTCTCCAGCCTGGAGACTGGCCTGACTTCGTCCCATAGCAAGTTGCTTCGTGAGTGAGGAGGCCCAGGCCCCTGGAGGCTCAGTGAGCGTAAAAGCCACGTCTCCCAATTCCTGGCCCCTTGCTCACGCCGACATGATTTGAGACCCCAGATCTTCTCCACCCAAGGTGATGCTGGGACCGTGTCGGATCTCTGATGGCTGTGCACGGGTTCCCGTCGCCAGTCTGCACGCACCAGCGCTGGGCATGATAAAGGGCTCCCCCGTACTCAAGACGAAAGGGCAACGAGCCGGTTCCCTTCCATTAAAGCACTATCTATCCTTTAACTGACATGCTTTTCCTCCACTCCTGGCATTAAACCTTCAGGAAATGGCAAACACAGGGCTTCCCCGCTGGCGCAGTGGTAAAGAATCCGCCTGCCAACACGGGACACGGGTTCGATCCCTGGTCCGGGAAGATCCCACATGCCGCGGAGCAACTAAGCCCGTGCGCCACGACTACTGAGCCTGGGCTCTAGAGCCCGCGAGCCACAATTAACTGAAGTCCGCGCGCCTAGAGCCCGTGCTCCGCAACAAGAGAAGCCACCGCAATGAGAAGCCCGCGCACCGCAACGAAGAGCAGCCCCCGCTCGCCGCAACTAGAGAAAGCGCATGCGCAGTAACGAAGACCCAACGCAGCCAAAGATAAATATAATTAATTAATTTTAAAATTAAAAAAAAATTTTTTAATGGCAAACATAAATAGCAGTTTCTTAGTAATTCCCTACTTGAAAACAGTTGGCAATACCGTGTGCCACCCTCCACCCCCCGGAAAAAAATAATACGGCAACAGTACAGATCAGCCTCCTGACCTGTGGAATCTGGAATTCTGGGAACCCCTGGTCCAGTTCAAAACCCTTGTTTTACAGAAAATGAAATAGACCCAGAGACAGGAAAGCCCGGAACTAGTGGACGTTGGCACCCGGCCCATCGTACATATTTAATGGGATCTCAGAGTTGTGTGCTGGTGGGTCGTCCTTTATGTTGCCTGCCACTTGCATTCTTTCTAGGTTGTGAATTTTTTAATTATCTCTAGGAAAATGAAAGATTTACTTGAGATAGGCCACAAGCTTCATATGGAAATGTTTTTACTTTAACAAGTAAAAATTGAGGTATTTCCTGAATAGAAAAAAATGCCATATTAAAATCCAAGTTTCTCAGAACATTTCAGGAGAGCTTTTTGGAATCATCCGTGCATTGTACAGGATGTACCAGAAATGCTCAGTCATTTATAACCACACATTTTCTATTTAAAAAAAAAAAAAAAAGGTACCCATATTTTTCACCCGTTGCTCTTGCAAAAGTTGAGTGTAAAAAATTAAAATCAAACACAGGCCCCCTAGAGTGAAGACTTGACCCAGGTGAAGATAGTGGAGAGAATTCCAATCAACAGATGTCTGTGTGCGTGTGGGCGCTGGGCCCTCAGGGTGCCTGGGACGGTCTTGACACCCACACATAGAGGGGCCCGTGCTGGCAGGACGGGCCACACCTGCCTGCCACCTGCCAGCCACGACCCTGCACTCGTCTTCATCCCAGGAATTGGTGCTGTCACCACTGCTGGTCAAACCCAGAACACAGCCTGGATTCTCCCTCCACTAGGGATTCTTAAATCCCAGAGAGCGCGCCTCCCAGGTACATCTCTGTCCGTCTGCCTTGCCCCGGCTTCCATCATCCCCTAGACAGCGTGACAGCTTTCTCTCCAGAGCAACTGACACGGTGATCACGTCACCCTCTTGCTTAAAACCCTTGAGTGGCTTCACATGGCACTTAAATAAAGCCTGAACTCCTCGCCATGGAGATAAGAATCTCTGATCCGACTCCTGCTGACCTCTGCAACCCGTGTTCAACGTGTTCCATCAGTGGCCTCCATGTCTCACCCGATGACCTCTTTACCACCGCAGGGCCTTTGCGCAGGCTGTCATGCCCATCCCATCCCCCAAAGTGGCCTGGCTGACTTCTTTTTATCCCACCAGTCTAAACGGCAATGTTTTCTCTGAAAGAGTCCTTCTCTGACCACCCTATCGAGTTGGACACCCCCGTTAACCTCAGCCCACCCCCTTTCCTTCAGAGCCCTGATACAATTTGTAATTATATTTGTTTCTTAGTTAAGTGCCTCCACAATCAGACAGGGACCTCATCTGCTTTTTCATCGTGTGTCCCCGGTGCCCAGCTCTGCCCCGGCTGCAGACTTTGCTCACTTTCGTCAGGCGCGAATGAAGGTGCAAAATGCTGGGATGCCCGCCGGGGAGGGGCTGGAGCCCTGAAGGAGGCAGGCCGTGGGGAAGGGGGTCTCGCTCACTGCCCATCCCATCCCGGGGTTTATGGGATGTGCCAGACAGTAATGGTGGTGATGAACTTCACAGACGTCCTGCTTCTGCAGAGAGGTGCCCAACAAGCCAGGATCACGACAGGAAGAGGGCGGGCCGCTGCCGGGGACGTGTCACTGGGCTCCGCTCAGTGAGCGTGGAAAATGTTCCAAGCAAAGGGATGTGTGCAAAGACCCAGCGATGGGGGAGGCAGGAAGTTTTGCTGGGGCTACACCGTCACCAGAGGGACCAGGGAGAGTGGCCGAGGAATGAGGCTGCAGACGTCGGCAAGGGCCAGCTCGCTGCGGAATGTGGACCTTAGCCCATAGGCGGCGGGGCGAAGAGACACGTAAGCCCCTCAAACTGAATGGGCTGGGGAGAGTGGGGGTCCCGTGCAGGAGAGCGGGGACCGGCCAGGAGGAGCCAGAGCCGCCTCAGGGTGCGAAGTCTCTGCTACCGCTGGGACTCGGGGCGTCTGGCCGTGGGGACCAGGCGCGAAGCCCCTGCGTTCCCAACGCCCGCGTGCCAAGGAGTCGGGCCGCGATGGCAAGGGAAGGCTGGGGGCCGGAGAAGGCTGTGCAGGGTCCCCTTGCACAGGGGGTGGACGGGCTGTCCCCGCGCTCTCCCACCACCCCAGCGCCAAGCTAGGGGGCAGCCCGGGGACGGAGACGCGGAGGGCGCGTGGCCTGCCCTGTTCTCAGCAGGAGCAAAGCTCGTGCCTCACCCGGCTGGCGGGGATCCAAACACTGCTCTCATCCTTCACCCAGCCCTGCCCGCCCAGACCCTTGACCAGACGCAGGAGGCACACAGGAGGGAGAAGCAGCGAGGTGACCCCGAGCTCAGCTGGGTGGCGCTGAATGGTGATGCCATTCGACATCATGCATTTGGTCCATTCCCCCCCACACGTCTTTGTTTCATTCCGAGCAGGATGGCGCAATCCTCGAGCACCTCCCCTTGGGCAGAAGACAATGGATTGAAGACGTAACTAACTAGCCCAGCTGCCTGAGGCCCGGAGGCAGGTGGGGTCGGGAAGGGTCTCCGGAGGGCTTGGCCATCGGGGAGGCTACTGACCTCGGAGAGAGAACCGCCGGGCGTCGTGGGACGTGGAGAGGGGAGCTCTCAGCATCTTGGTGGAGACACTTTGGGGTTTAGGAAACCAGAAAACAGGACGTGCTGCAGGGGGGCTGCTCAAGCGTGTCTGTGCATCAAGGGGAAGAAGCCCATCATGGGGTCTGCGAAGGCGAGAGGGGCCTGGAACCCAGAGCACAAGTGCAGGGGTTGGCCTTCAACAGGAACGAGGACAGATTATCCATGGTAACAGAAGGAAGGCAGGGAGGGAGGAATTCATGTAGATGCAGAGATTTGGGGCGGGTAGATGAGCGAGTTGCCCTCTGATCCCCTCAATGTTCAGTGGATTCTGAATGTCCAAATGGGGCTGTACTGAAAGTGAAACCTGTGGTGTGATTCTCTCTGGCCACACGGGAGGCCGGGGTTGGGGTGGGGTGGTAGGGGGCGGGGCAGACGTTCCACCTCCCACCACCTGCTCGCCCCTCCTCCAGGATGCGGTTTTGCGACTTAACCATTAATTCTCCCTGAAACCGGCTCTTTCAGGACGCTACAGGTGATGACCCAGAATGCACAAGAGGTAGCTGGCCTTTCTCTCACTATAAAGGAGGAAAAAGAATCTGTTTCCTCTGACGGTGCCTCCCTGGGATTGCATCCCCCTAAGCTGTGAAGAGACATCAAACAGGTGATTACCCCGTAATTCCCCCCGAGGGGCAGCTGGGACAGATGCCAGAGGGCCCCATCCACTCATGGCAGCTTTCTAGGTCACCCTCCGAAGCTGGGCTCCAGGGAGGAAGGCGACTTGCAGCCTTCACACTGGGCTGCGATTCCAGCTCCATCCCCCTCCGAATCCAGCTCCATCCCCCTCCGTGCTCTCATCTGTGAAATGCAGATAATGATTCAGTCCTTGTAGGTGTTTGGGAGGATTAAAGAAATGATCATTTAAAGTGGGCAGAGGAAGCTCAGCGGATGTGGCACCTGCTGTAATTGTTTTGTGTCCTCACCCGTTTCGCAGTGAGAAAACAAGGGCTCCCGAGGGAAGGGGGGGCTCATCCACAGAAAAGTCAGCCACCCTGGTGGGAGGAGCTGGTCGCCATGGACCCGAGAAGGAAATTCACACCACAGTGGGGAGGCTGGGAGGAAATAGCATTTATCTTTATTGTGATGGATATGCAAATTTGTACAACTCTTTGGAAGGGTAATTGGGTAATGTTTAAAATATTAAAACTATTTTAAATGTCATGCCTTTGACACTGCAAATCCACTTCTAGGAATTTAGCCACTGAGACTGTTCATGGTAGCCTTATTCTCCATAGTGAAAAGTGGTAGAAGCCAGAGAATGTATTAAATAAATACAGGTGCATCCTGAGAACTTAGAGCTCCTGGCACATAATGGCTCCATCCAAACCCCGGCACTGAGACGACTAAACTCTAGCCTGGCTCTAGCAGCAGGAGGCTGTGTCCCTAGGATGACCCCAGCCCCCCATTAAAATGCCTGCCTGAGAAAGCCCAAGGCTGCCAGAATTTCCCATTTGTTCCAGCCAACCCCTGACCACAGGCCCTGACCTGCCTTCCTCAGAGCATTTACTAAGAAGGGCTTACAATTATGAACCTTCCTCGGTCCCTTTGAGGTGTGTGTATGTGTACCTTCCACAGCTCAGGGGTGTCTTTCTTAACGACCTGAAAGCCACTCCCTTGAAATGGACGCATCAGGAAGGATAGGGCTTTTATGGAGGGTAGAGTTCTGACGGGTAATTATCGCTAGCAGACACAGCCAGCCCGGTCTCATCTACACTGACCCACCCTTGGTGATTTTTCACTTGAGCGCCACTGCCCACACCCCTCCCTACTCACTCATCCTCCCTTTAAAACACCAGTCACCTCTGAGGGTCTTCCCTGGCGGTCCAGTGGTTAGGAGGCGGCGGTCTCAGTGCCAGGGGCCCGGGTTAGATACCTGGTCGGGGAACTAAGATCCTGTAAGCCACGCAGCATGGCCAAAAAAAATAGATGTAATAAAAAAATTTTTTAATAAAAATGGGCATAAATCAACTATACTCTAATATATTAAACACCGGTCACCTCTGCGCAAATCAGAACAGAACTCAGCTCTTTCCCCTGCTGTCTGTAATGACTGAATAATATCTATTTTCACCACTTTAACTAATGTCGGCTATATTTATCTTCGACCATCCATAGAATGGAATAGTATGTAAACTTGAAAGAAGGTTCTACGTGGGGACTTCCCTGGTGGTCCAGTGGTTAAGACTCTGCGCTCCCAATGTAGGGGGCCCGGGAACTAGATCCCGCATGCTGCAACTGAAGATCCTGCACGCGTCAGTGAAGAGCCCAAGTGCTGCAACTAAGACCCGAGGCAGCCAAATAAATAAATAAATATTTAAAAAAAAAAAAAAAAAGAAGGTTCTATGTGGAGAAGCACTTAAGAGTAGTGCCTGGAACACATTAAATGTATTAACTATTATTATGGAGATTTAAATTTTTCATCTGTTGGAAAAAAGAATGCATTATGGGTGTATACATATATAAAAATGTATTGAGCCGCAGACTTAAGATTAGTATATTTTACGCTTTCAACTGTTCCATAAAAGTTTTTAAAAATGGAGACTGTGTTAAAACTATATATTCTTACATGGAACGTTATTCAAAATATATGTTTAGATGAAACAAGCAAGTTCCAAAACAGTTTGCTTAACAGAATCATATTATATGCATACACATATATAATATCCCCAAACAGTATATATCATAGACTATATATAATGTCAGTATGTGCAAAAAATAGATAAATATTTCAAGAGCTTATATATTTCTGGAATATGTGCACTAATTTTACAAGTGTACATTTTACAAGTGTACGTTCCTGTTCCAGGTTGCAACAGTTGGAATCAGCCAGGTCCTGATGCGAGACGCTCAGGCCGTTACGCTGACACGCAGTCTCCCTCCTCACCACCAGAGGGCCTCCAGGAGCACCCGCCCGATCGCACCACCGCCTCCCAGCATGTGGGAGGCCTGCCTTGAGCCTCCCCGTGCTCAGGTATTTTTACATAATCGCTGGTCAGATTGTACTGTAAACTGGACACTCTGTGCTTCTTGACGCGTTCTCCCTGCATCACACATTCTGAAAGCCTTTAAAATGGAAAAAACAAACATTAACTCTGTTTCTCCAGCCTAACAGTCACGGGTTCTTCAAAGCTAGAATAGGAGAAAGAATGAAAGTAATTTTTTTTTTTTTTTATTGAAGTGTAGTTGATTTACAATGTTGTGTTCGTTTCTGCTCTACAGCAAAGTGATTCGGTTATATATATATATATATATACATACCTTCTTTTTTATATTCTTTTCCATTATGGTTTATCTCAGTATATTGAATACAGTTCCCTGTGCTATACAGTAGGACCTTGTTGTTTCTCCATTCTGTATGTAATAGTTTGCATTTGCGAATCCCAAACTCCCAGTCCGTCCCTCCCCCACCCGGAAGTAATTCTTACTGAGCACCTACCACATGCTGGACTGTCCCCCTGCTGCACACAGCATCTTATCAAATTCTCACAACAATTAGGTTGGTGGCGTTAATCCCCATTTTTCAGATGAGAACACTGAGATTCTGAGGGATTAAGTGATTTACCCAAGCTCACCAGCTAGTCACTGGTAGAATCCGAATCCCTGCAAGCCAGCAGTGTCCTGAGATTTTGTTTTACCCTCTGTAAAGCCCCCACTTGTCTCCAAATTTATGAGTGAAGAAAATAAATCCAGGGTGTGTTGGTGGGAGGCCTCAATCAGAACTAAGGTGTCCAGATACCCAGAACATGCCCCTGCTAATGTGCCCTCTGCCTTCAAGTTTGGTATGCGCCCAGCTATGACCAGTGCAGAAACACGAAGGCCTGGCATTGCTCTCTGACTTGCCATGTGGTTCAAAATTCAAAAAGAAAAACAGTAAAAAAAAAAAAAAACAACTTTCCTTCCTCTCCTCTCTGCCCTCTCTGCCCTACACCATCCACTCACCCAGTTCCACTCCCTGGAGGCAAACTTATTTTTCCAGAGATTATTTTATATGTATGCAAATCAACGTTGTAGTTGTTTTTTTCTGAGCTGCAGTTCCCTGGCTACAGTATCCCCGAAAACCCAGAGACAGTGTCACCTATATTACTAACTATCCCCATATCACAAAGACAAAACCTGAGCCCTTGGGAGCTGGAGTGAACTGGCCAAGGTCCCACAGCAGGACAACTAAGGGTCTGAATCTAAGGACGGCTCTGACCTGGGCAGGCCCCTGGGTCCTGCTCTTCCCAGTGTCCCTTTTGTGTCTGTGTCACTCTCTCCCGCCTCCCTTCCTTCTCTCTCCCTGCTGTAATCACTTATAAACCCTCACCTCCCTGGAGTGTTGCTAAATTCGAATCACAGGTGGCAGGACCTTAAAGGTGGAGTCCAGCCCTCACACTTTACAGATGGGCAAACTAAGGCCCAGGAAGGCTCCTGCACACGTCGGATTTCTACATCCAGCCCTTGCTCAGCCGTTCCCTTGCTCGCCTCTGTCTACCCAACTCCCTCCTGCTCTTGCATCCCTCACATAAACAGCCAGCCAGCTCTTCATGTGAGAGCACCCCTGGTTTTGCATCTTCCAAAAACACTCATCTCATCAGTCCACACCTTCCTAGCAACCCTCCAAGGGTCAAAACGCTGGCCCTACGCCTTCTCTTTTCTCCTCTCCTCGTGACAGGCCGGAATCTTACCCGTGCCGTTCCCCCCTCACCCTGACTCGGTTATTAGCTATTTATCCTTCAGTCTCAGATCTCCCTGGTGACCAATCCAGAGGCGCTCACGGATTTTCCCTCAGCTCCAACCTCCCTGTGTCTCCCGGAGACCATGAGCTCAGCGGGAACAGTGCCTGGGCCTGTCTTGTTCACCACTATGTCTCCAGTGTCTGGCGCTGTGCTCCACCCCTCCACTCGCTAGTTCACAGGCTCCATCATGGTTTGATGGAAGGATGAATGAATGAATGAATGAACGATCCGGCAGAGGAAAGAGCCTGATCCCACCAGGGAGGTGTGCAGTCAAAAGCTGTGTGCCGTGATACCAAGCGTTCCTGTGAAGTAGATTGAGGAGTGTGCAGAGGGTAATAGGGAGAAATAAAGTTAGAATATTCTCTTCCCTCTCATAAGCATCTGAGGACATCTGTGCCAGGCCCTGTGCTGACAAAGAGCCCACAGACGGACCAAGTGGGGCCCTGTTAGTCCTGTGAGGGTTCTCAGCACCGAAGTCTGATGAAAGCCCCTCCGCCCCCAGCAATCCCCAGGTGCTCCTAAACAGCCTATTCTGCATATACCTTGAAGCGGATCACAGCCTCCGGAACCACAACTTAAGTATCCCTACTCTAGGTGGAACGAGAAAAATCAAATGAGTGCTTGGAGCGCGAGCCACGCCGAGACAGCAGTGAGGACGGAACCCAGCGCTTCGGAGACGGCTGCGGGGACAAGGACTTAGGGCCAGGGAAGGAACGGCGATGGGAGGCCCTCGGACCCATTTTAAGAAACTTATCCTATTCTCCAGAAACAGGGAGCCGGGCAAACTTCCTACGCCTAGAAGGGCCCTAATCTCCACGCCGGCTCGGAAAGATGACGCAAACAGCGCGCGAGGCCGTGCCAACATACGACTGCCCCGCCCCCGCCGGTGCATTGTTGGGGGTTAAAAGCACCAACCGGATACCGGTCTCGCGAGCGAGCGAGCGAGATTCACGCGGATGACAGCGATTGGGTGGGGAGGGAAGGCGAGGCTAGGCGAGGCTTCTACTCTTCGAACAAGAGTCCCGCCCCCCGGCCGGGATGGGCCAATCCCAAAGCCTCCCGGTCCTGGCCCTGGGGATTGGTCCGAGGGCTCACATGGTTAAGCGGGCCATGGGGCGCTGCACCGAGCTGAGTCCCGGGTACTTGACCGAGGCGGCGACGGTGTCTTTGTACAGCGGTGAAGGGTCGGAGAGACCTATACTCAGAAGCTCGCGGGCTACCGGCCGGTCTCGGCCTCCGCACGCGGCCGTGGGCAAGTCGAGTTTGAACACTTGCTGAATAAAGAACAGGCCTAAAAGGTGGATCTGGCCCTCAGTTCCCTCGCCTGTGACATGGGTACAGTGTTGCCGGGAGAACAGGTTTGCCTCAGGTCTAGGTGAGGCGGGGTGCGTGGAATGCCTGCCAAGTAAGAAGCGGGGCGAAGGCCTGGCGGGACGCAGCGGCCCGGGGAAACGGGCACCCAGTTCATCTGCCCAGAAAGCTGGCCGTGGATCACGTGTTGAGCCGAGGAGCGCCCCCTGTCCTCGAATGACTTAAGGGACCAGTCGTAGACAGTGGGTATGTGGCGGGCCTGCACCCTCTAGGTGCGAACCACTTGACTTTTGTTGTCTTAACTAGATCTTTCCAACAGCGGTGCGGGGTCAGTGTCGTAGACGGGGAGACTTTGCTGAGGCCGCCCAGCCTGGAGTGAAGGAGCCAGGGTTGGACCCAGGCATCAACCTGCTCAACCCGCAGGCCTTCCAGCAGGTGGCTCCTGCACCCCGAGGGGGCCTGTGCAGCGCCTCCAGAAGGGACTCGGCCCTCGTCCATGAGACCCACCTGTCACTCGTGTCCCCTCTGCTTCCATCATCAGCCCCAGTGTCTGGAAAACCTTTACAGGCCTGTGGTGTTCTGGGAGCATAATTAGGATGCTGGAATCACGGCCCAGAGTTGCGAGTTTCACCGTACAGGGCGGGGCCTGCCCCTGGGCAGTCTAGGCATGGCCACGTCGGGATACTTTTCCCCAGAACCAAAGGCACCCACCGCCCGTTAGGATGTCTGGGGCTGTCTGACACATGAGGTCATCACAACGGACCCTGCCTCACTTTCTTTGTTATTAGACTATATTAAGAAAAAAAAAAGGGGACTTCCCTGGCAGTCCAGTGATTAAGACTCCGAGCTTCCACTGCAGGGGCACGGGTTCGATCCCTGGTCGGGGAACGAAGGTCCCGCATGCCCCGCAACGTGGCAATCAATCAATCAGTTTTAGATTTACTGAAAAGTTAAGAGTAGGGAGTGCCCTTATTACAGCCTCCCACATACACACATAGACGGGCACACACACCATTTCCTTTATTGTTAACATCTTGCATTAGTTGTACATTTGCTACAATTGATGAGATGATATTGATACATTATTATTAACTAGAGTCCATCGTTTGTTCAGAGTTTCTTAGTTTTTCCCCAGTGTGTTTCTTCTGTGTCAGGATCCCATCAAGGATACCGCGTCACATGTAATTGTCCACCTCACTTTCTCATTCTGAAGGTGCAGTATTGAGAGAGGAGGTTAAAAAAGCACGTAATTGCTTAACTTGTTCTTGGCTTTAAGTCTGAGAAAATGCTAGGGAAGAGGCTGCTGCTGGGGGCTGCGTTTTGGTGTTGTGTCTGGCACGTGCCAGCCTAGTGGGGCACCGGGTCCTGGGGAAGGGCGGGGCCCTGAGGAAGGGCTTCCCTCCAGAGCGACCCTTCTCAGAGCGGCCCCTCGGGTTGGGGTGATGGGAAGTTACGTTTAGAGGATCGAAAATTTCTGTTTGGGGTGATGAAAATATTCTGGACATGGATAGTGGTGATGGTTACACAGATTTGCTTAGTACCACTGAATGTACACTTTAAAATGCTTAAGTTTTATGTATATTTTACCACAGTTTTTTTAAAGCAGAAGAAATAAATATGCAATTTAAATAAGACATCTGTTCTTAGCTTTTCAGTAAAGAAAACCTATATGTATATATTTCAAAACTAAACAGAACTGTCCCTTGGAGGCCCTACATTCCTAGAATAAGGTTCCTCCACAGACCTGGGATGAGGGCTCAGTGCAGACCAGGCTCCAGCACCGCCATCACTATTACTAATAACAGTAACATTAAAAAGAGCTGCCCGTGAGTGGCCAGCTGTGCTGGCCACTTTGTCTCATGTATTCCTCTCATAGCTCCAGGGGCAGTTACTCTCATTAGCCTCATTTAAAGAAGGGGAACTTGGCACAGAGAGGTTAAGAGACTCACCCAAGGTCACACAGCTGGTAGTGGCAGCGCCAGGATCCTACCAGAACCAGGACTTTCTCACCACCCACTGCCATGCCAGCCAAGCATTCCAAAGCCCTCCAAAGCCAGCTTAGTAACAGGAGAAAGGTGTCCCTCAACAGGCCTGCAAGTGAGGCTGGTGGGTGACTGCGGAATCCTCTGTCTGGTCAAAGTGAGGACTAACTAACTATTGGTGGGAAGTGCTGGTTGCCTGCTTTTTCACAAAGCTGCAGTAGTGGCCCTTGGTTATTAAACACGTGGGTCTGTGTTCTACAGCAGTATTCTCCAGGTATCACCTGTAACTCTCCAGCCCCACACTGGCTGGATTTTGATGTTGTACCAAAAGAGTTCCATAGCCAAGGAATTTAAGAAACTACACCTCCCCTGCCCCGCAGAGATTCACAAGGCCTTCTAGAGGCTCTGAAAAGTCCTGTCCAGAAGAAACTCGTTAAGCTTTGTCTAACGTAGTGATTCCCAACCTCATTTGACCCCAGAGGCCCATTTTCAATGCACGACCAGCCCCCAGCCTCCAGGTTGCCGTGCACAGCTGCCCGTGCGATACTGGGAAAAGTGCTGCTTCTAAACAAGGGGTCTCGCGTCTTCACTTCGTGGGGAGCAGACATGAAAGGAGGTTAAATGGCTTAACCACGGCCCCTCCTTGCTCAACTTAGAAGGTAAATTTGAAATTGTTTAGGTTACAGAAACAGCAGTTGTCAAACTTACAAGAAGGCTGACTGGTAGTGCAGGGGGATTCCGGCATCTACTGGGATCTAGGAAATAGTACATGTTTTCTGATGAAACCCTTTAGATCCTACCACTCTCAGGGCAAAATGGGGGTTTTGTCGTGTCAATAAAATCGTGGAAGTGTCCCCCCTCTGCCCGCATGGTGAAAAGGGATCGTTGCACTGAGGTTCAGCGAAGTCCCAAAATAGCAGGACACTGTGCCCTGTGCTTTACCCCTCACCAGATAGGGGACTCCACTGGAAATGTGGGAGCACCCCTGTCAAACGTTGCGATCCTTTGGAGTAAAGAAGGAGATTCTTTCTTCAACGTGAACACTCGGATGCTTGACCCTGTGAGCAGAGTTTTGGATGGCTGTGCAGTTGCTCTAGGCCAGTGATGACTGTTTTACAGATGGAAAGTGGAGGTGGGCGCCAGGGGACACTTGGGAGAGAGAGAGAGCATCGGCAGCCCCCCGTGCTTGGTGCCACAGTGGAGACTGGAAAAAAGACCTGCTTCATGGTGTGGGTGACCAGACAGGAGCAAGCCCCTGACTTCTGGGTGACAGCTGTGGCAACAGGGACATAAAGCACGGGTCTGGGGCAGCCCTTGATGTCTGTGCCAATTTGTAAGCACTTAACTCCCTCTATGAAATCCCTTTCTACTTGAAATACTTGGAGTGGTTTGTTTCCCGCCATGAAAGCTGAATGAATCAACAATGGCTTTCATGTAAAGCCCAGAGCCTTCTGTTTGGGGAAGAGTCCACCGATTCAAATGCCACACCATCTTTCATGCACAATCCATACACCAGTGATAGATTGTGTATAATTTCTGGTCTTGGTTTCTTTAAAGTGGAGTGAAGACTGAAAGGCACTATGTTAGCAGCTGACACACAGAATCCTTCTAGATGTTTATGATTTCCCCCAATGTCTTCACCTATCTGACTCGAATGTAATTCAACAATATTTTTAGGGACTTGCCTTTATCCAGTCTTCCCAGATAAGAATTCAACTTAGTTTTCTGAGAAACAACAGCTCTGGGGATTCCCCGGCGGTCCATTGGTTAAGACTCCGCCTTCCAACGCAGGGGGCGCAGGTTTGATCCCTGGTTGGGGAACTAAGATCACGCATACCGTGCGGTGTAGCCAAAAAAAAAAAAAAAAGAAGAACAACAACTCCTTTTGCCCTCATATTTCACTGACTTACTGTAGCATTTCATTTCATTTCCCCTCCCTGTGAGTTTATACATCCTGGTCCATTGACATCATGCTCGGCCATGTGACTTGCTTCAACCAATGAAATGTGAGAGGACGTGACGTGTCATTTCTGAGCAGAAACCGAAGAGCCAGCAAGTAGTTCTCTCCGTAGCGCATTTCCTTCTGCCATAGAACAGGTGCTATGGCCTGAATGTTTGTGTCCCCTGCCCCAAAAATTCACATGCTAAAGCCCCAGTCCCCAATGTGATGGTATCTGGAGATGAGGCCTTTGGGAGGGAATTAGTTCATGAGGGTAAATTCCTCATGAATGGGATTAGGGCCCTTATAAAAAGCAACACTAGAGAGGTGATTCCTCTCTCTGCCCTGCGAGGGCACAGCAAGAAGGGAGCCATCTGTAAACCAGGAAGAGAGTCTTTGCCAGAACTGGACCATGCCGCCCCTCCAAACCCAGGCTCCCAGCCTCCAGAACGGTGAGAAACAAATGTTTGTTGTTTAAGTACCTCCAGCCGATGGTATTCTGTTACAGCAGCCAGACCTGACCAAGCAACAGACAGTGCTCCAGATAGAAGCTGTTCCATCAGCCCGGGTCTCAGAATAAGAGCACGTGCGGCAAAGTCACAGCCAACCCCGGAGAGACATGTAGCTGGGGCAAGAAACGTTCTAGCCACTGAGGTTTGACTGTCATTTGTCCCTGCAGTATAACCCAGCCTCTCATGATTGATACAGTTACCCTTACTTTCCCTGAGGTTGTGTGTTGGAGTTTGCTCTACTGGGTTGTGTGACTACAAGTGCAGAGATCACTTCAAAAACCTTCCCCTGGGTTCTCTAAAAAAAAACTAAAAATAGAGCTCCCGTATGATCCAGCAATCCCACTCCTGGGCATATATCCAGAGAAAACCATGCTTTGAAAAGATACATGCACCCGCTGTGTTCATAGCAGCACTATTCACAATAGCCAAGACATGGAAGCAACCTAAATGTCCATTGACAGGTGGATGGATAAAGAAGATGTGGTACATATATACAGTGGGATACTACTCAGCCATAAAAAAAGATGAAGTAATGCCATTTGCAGCAACATGGATGGACCTAGAGATTATCATATTAAGTGAAGTAAGTCAGACAGGGAAAGATAACTATCATATGATGTCACTTATATGTGGAATTTAAAAATTGATACGAATGAACTTATTTACAAAATGGAAACAGACTCACAGGCATAGGAAACAACTTACGGTTACCAGAGGGGAAAGGGGGGGGTGGCGGGAGGGATAAGTTAGGAGTTGGGGATTAACACATACACACGACTATATATAAACTAGATCATCAACAAGGACCTACTGTAAGGCACAGGGAACTCAGTATTCTGTAATAACCTATATGGGAAAAGAATCTGAAAAACAATGGATATATGTATATGTGTATATATATATATATATGTGTGAATCACTTTGCTGTACACCTGAAACTAACACAACATTGTAAATCAACTATATGCCAATATAATATAAAAATTTTTTAAAACAAAAAACTCCCCGGGCTTCCCTGGTGGCGCAGTGTTTGAGAATCCGCCTGCCGATGCAGGTTGAAATATAGCTGATTTACAGTGTTGTGTTAGTTTCAGGTGTACAGCAAAGTGATTCATATATATTTTTTTCAGATTCTTTTCCATTATAGGTTATTACAAGATATTGAATATTGTTTCTCGTGTTATACAGTAGGACCTTGTTGTTTATTTTATATAAAGTAGTGTGTATCGGTTAATCCCAAACTCCTGTCTTATCCCTCCCCCCGCCCCCCTTTCCCTACTGGTAACCATAAGTCTGTTTTCTATGTCTGTGAGTCTTTCTGTTAGGAAGAGCATTTTAGAAAGAGGGGAAGACCCTTAGGCTGGGACTGGCAGGGCAGGTGGGGAAGAGACGTCCGATTGGGGAGGCGTCCGGGGAGAGTGGCAGGGTTTGCTGCTGGACCAGATGGAGATGTGAGGGACTGGGAGTCTTTTCAGAGACACCAAGGAACACCCTGAGCACCTGGCTGAGGCAGGCGGTGTTTACTGAGATGGGGAGCTCTGGGGATGTCGGGGAGGGGAATCAAGGGTTCACTTCTGGACAAAGAACAGGTGGGACAAATAGAAAACAAATAGCAAGATGGTGACTTCACCCAGCCATATCTCGCTAACCCCACACCACCTTCAAATAAAGGGCAGAGATTGTCAGATAGGATTTTTTAAAAGCAAGAGCCAACTCTAAGAAACCCACTTTAAATATCGGGTTGGCCAAAAAGTGCCTTCGGTTTTTAAGGAAAAATAAAAGACACATTTTTCATTTTCACCAAGAACTTTATTGAACAACGTAGTCACCCTTTTGTTCCACTGCCTTCTGCCATTTTTCAGGCAACTTCATAATTCCATCTTCCCCAAACTTTTTATCTTTTGGATAAAAGGTACTGTTCCGAGTACCTTTTACAGTCTTCCAGGGAATTGAAAATTTTTCCATTAAGAGAATTTTGTAAAGACCGAAATAAATGGAAATCCGAAGGTGCAATGTCTGGCGAGTACGGCGGATGAATCAGAACTTCCCAGCCAAGCTGTAACAGTTTTTGCCTGGTCATCAAAAACATGCGGTCTTGCGGTCTCCTGATGGAAGATTATGCGTTCTCTGTTGACTAATTCTGGACGTTTCTCGTCAAGTGCCGCTTTCAGTTGGTCTAACTGGGAGCAGTACTTGTTGGAAGTAATCGTTGGGTTTTCTGGAAGGAGCTCACAATAGAGGACTCCCTTCCAATCCCACCATGTACACAACATCACCTTCTTTGGATGAAGACCCGCCTTTGGTGTGGTTGGTGGTGGTTCATTTCACTTGCCCCACGATCTCTTCTGTTCCACATTATTGTACAGTATCCACTTTTCACCGCCCGTCACAATTTGTTTTAAAAACGGAACATTTTCCTTACGTTTCAGTAGAGAATCGCATGGGGAAATACGGTCAAGAAGGTTTTCTTCGCTTAACTTATGTGGAACCCAAACGTCAAAGCGATGAACATAACCAAGCTGGTGCAAATGATTTTCATAGCTTGATTTGGATATTTTGAGTATGTCAGCTATCTCCCGCATGGTATAACGTTGATTGCTCTCAATTAATGTCTCGATTTGATCGCTATCAACTTCAACTGGTCTACCTGACCGTGGAGCATCGTCCAGCGAGAAATCTCCAGCACGAACCTTTGAAAACCACTTTTGACACGTTGGATCAGTCACAGCAACTTCTCCATACACTGCACAAATCTTTTTTTGCATTTCAGTTGCGTTTTTACCTTTCCTGAAATAATAAAGCATAATATGCTGAAAATGTTGCTTTTTTTTCTTCCATCTTCCATGTTAAAATGGCTGCACAAAAATTCACCAATTTTGATAAGTTTTTTTTTTAAATGCACGCTGATATGACAGCTGTCACGTACAATCTAACAAAATTGTTTCGAATGAAGTTAAAGACAACTAAGTGCTACTAGAGCCAGCTTACGGAAAAAACCGAACGAACATTTTGGGCAACCCAGCATAAAGGCACAGATGGGGTAAAGGCGAAGGATGGAAAAGACATCACACTAACACTGATCCAGAGAAAGCCAGAGAGACCGTGCTCATATCAGATGAAGTAAATTTCAGAGCAAATAATGCTACTAGGAATAAAGTGGGGCGTTTCACTGTGATCAACGGGTCGATTCATGAAAAGGACACAACAATGCTTTATGTATCTAATAATAGAGCTTCAAAATACAGGAAGCAAAAACAGACTGAACTGCATGGAGAGAGACAACTGCACAATTATAAGCCAAAAGTTCAACACCTCTTTCAACAGGTAGAACAAGTAGCACGGATATAGGTCTTCACACTTTCAGCCAAGTTGGCCTGATTGGCATTTTCTAGAACACTCCACCCAACAACAGCAGATGTGACTTCTAAGGTTGGGACTCATCGGTGTGCAGACGTACTGAGTGTCACAGGGCTGGAAGGGAGTGTTGACAGCACACACAAGCCGCGCGGTGTCAATGGCGTCCAAGGGTCGAGCAAGAGAAGGGCCCAGAACTGGTCACTGGATTTGGCCACGTGGAGGCCATTGGTGACCTTGACAACAGCACTTGCGGGGGTGTGGGGGGGAGTGTGTGGTTGGGCTGGGTGAGAGGCAGTCTCCACCTATGCTCATTTTCAAGAAGCTTTCCTGAAAAAGTCAGCAAAGCATGAGAAGTGCTGGCAGGAAGGTGTGGCAGGGGTTTCTTGAAAGAAGAGATGCATTGGAGCAGCTTGGACGCGGCCGGGAAGAACCCGGGAGGGAGAGAGGGAACGTTTGAGGGCGAGGGGAGGATTTCAGAGACGATGTCCATGAGAGGTGGTGGGGCCCAGCGTCCCCAGGGAGCGGTGGCCTTGGCTGGGGACACAGACAGTTCTCAGGTAAGAGAAGAGGCTGGGTACCTCCAGAGGAGCGGCCAGGGCAGCGGCAGGCGTCCCGGAGGGCTTGCGCGCAGGAGGGAGGCTGAACTGTCTGCAGTAGAGGCAATCTCCTGTAACTTTATCAGTGGGCGGTGGGAGGCAGGCTGGACCACGGGCTGGCATTGCCCTCTGGTCACCGCCCTTGCTCGCTTTGCGACCCTGGACGAGTCACCCGGGTGACCTTGGGAAGGTGAGCCTGGAGGCGTCCCCGGGACGGATGGGGCAGCAGGCTGGGAGGAGGCCTAGGAGCGACGGGAAACGATTCCCGAGTGCGCGTCCTCCGCTGCGCCACTAGAGGGCGCCAAGCGACCGCTCTGTTCCTTAGGGGCGCTTCCCACCCCCGTCCCCCAGCCGCGTCCAGCCCGGCTCAAAGTCGCCAGGAGCCCGGCGTGCTTCCAGACTCACCCAGAGGCTCATTAGACAAGGAACCGAGACAGGAAAGGGGGGGATGCCAGGACGAGCTTCATCAGAAAGTGTCCTGTAGCCCGGTGAGCGATAGGTGGGTGGAGTCCCGCGCTGGCGACGGAATGACGCTGCCTGGTTTCGAGCAGCTGGGAAGGTCAAAATCCAAAATATGCCCTGTGGACCGGCCGCCGCTGCCACCCGGCACCGCGTTCCCGGGGCGTGAGGCGTTGCTTTCACAGCCATTAACCAAGCACCCACGTTGCGCCAGGCCCTGCTGGTGCTGGGAATGAGCCCATGGAATGAATGAATGAATGAATGAATGAATGAATGAATGAATGGGCGAGCCCAATGTGGAATTTCGAGGGGGAAGAGGGGGAGGCCAGACGCAGAGCCTGAAAGTGCTGGGCCAGCCGGACTTCCGCTGAGGGCTCAGTATGGCCCAGGGTTGGGGAGGGAGAGGGAGAGGGAAGATGGGGATGAGAAGGAGCCGCCAACTTGGATTTGAGGAGACATCCAGTGCAGCAATTGAAGGAGAAGGGTGGGGAATGGACATGTGGACAGTTCATCATCAACTTCTAACAAAATACATGTGGCCCAGCAGCCACTACCATCCCCCATCAACTTAGAATTCTCTCTCGCCAGCGCCCCCTGCCTACTGCCAACTGAAAGCAGACTCTACTATGGACATGAGAAAGCGGAGATGCCAAACGGAGTTTGCGCGGGAGAGGCCAGGTTTGGGTGGAGCCCCCCCCCCCCCCCCCCCCCCCCCGCCACCGCCTACTCTACTATGGACATGAGAAAGCGGAGATGCCAAACGGAGTTTGCGCGGGAGAGGCCAGGTTTGGGTGGAGCCCCCCCCCCCCCCAACACACACAGAGTCAGCTTGGGGCAGAGTCCTGCCCCAGGAGGCCAAAGGAGCATCTCACAAAAATATCCCCTTCCCTGTCAGCCGGGGGCAGTCTAGCCAGCCCCCAGGATAAGGAATTTAGAGGGCTGGGCACTCTCTGTAAGCAGTCAATCAACACTGACCGTTCTTCTTACGATGTATTTATGCAACACAGCAAACATCTTTAGAAAACAGAAATGCGAGCACATTTGATCAATGTATGGATCCTTTCAGACTGATTGTTCAGGTTCCTCTGATTTCCATTCTCTTAGAAACAACAAACACTTCTAATTTTGAGTCTATCACACATATAGGGCTGCA
>NW_021146789.1:0-2703 GCF_002837175.3 Physeter macrocephalus
TCACCGCCCACTGCCACTGCCCATTGGGCGGTTTGAACACAAAGGCCCCGGCTCGCCCCGCCCGCCGCGTGGGCCAAGCGGGCGGGGCAAGGCCAGACAAGAATCCTTGCGTGGGAGGCGCGGGTGAGTGGGTAACCCCTGGGCGCTGGAGGACTCGGATGCAGCCGGCATTCGGGGGCTCGACCTGGCCTGACTTCGCACTTGACTCCCGGTCTGGTTGCTCAAAACACCTGAGCCCTGTCCTGGTACTGCCTCGTGCGCCTCACCCCACCCGCGGCCTTCTGGGTCCCAGCTCTCGGCAAGCTGACTCGACAGGGCCGGGGTGCCAGGACCTTAAAGGTATTGAAGATGGCACGAGGAGGTGGGGAGCAGGGGAGATTGATGACCCCTGGCCTAAGACCCACCTGGAGGGGTAGCGTGTAGTTAGCCCTTAGAGGACCTCCCCCAAACGATTGTTGGACTCTCTTGCGTAATTGTTCTCTCAGGCATTTCTACACTTTTTTTTTTTTTTTTTTTTTTTTTTTTTACAGATCAGGAAACAGGTTCATAGAGTTTTTAAGTGAGTTGCTTAGTCACACAGCTTGAAAGAGGCAACACTGAGATTAGAAGCTTCTCTCCATATCCAAGCCCCCCTTTTTTTTTTCCATTTTGGGATTGATTTTGGGATTCCAGACTTGGCAGGAAGCTCTGCCACTTATCAGTCTGCCCTCAGAGGCCCGCAAATTTCATGGGAGAAGCTTTTCTTCATTTTAAGGAGGATGCTTGCCCCAGTTGGTGCTGAGAAGGCAAGGCTGGTTACCTATTCCCCTGCTTTACTCAAATCTGAGTGTGGAAAGAGTACCTGATAGATACTGAATGAATAACATGCTGCCTGACTTCAAGGGTCCTGTGCCCTGGCTCCCCACTGGCCAACTCTACAGATGCAGAAAGTGCCCAGCTTGGGAGGAGTCACTTCCTGGCAAGCTCTTCTAAGGGAAGATGAAACTGTTATTTCACTTTTAAAGTGTCAAGAGGAAGAGACTAGAAATGATGAAACCAGGACAGGAAGACGCTGGGGGTAGGGGATTGAGGAAATGTGAAGCCCTTGTGCTAAGTCGACTCCATACAAAGATGACCCCCCTCCCCGATCCCTGGGTCTCCACTGCCCCACCTGGAAAAGAGGGGTCTCAGCTGCAGTTACAATCTATTGAAGACAACAGTGCTTCCTCTGGGGTTAGGCTACGAGCTCCCTGAAGACAAGGGCTGGCTCATGTCTGAGTATCTGCTGAACGTGGGATGAGTGAAGTGAGAACTGAAATCAGATTTAGAGTCAGCCTCCAGGTAGGGGAGGGGCCTTCTCTTGACACCTTCTCCACCCCAAGGTGCTTAATGCCTCAGTTCTGTCCTAGCCAATTCCAGTGGAGTCTCCATATCCTGCCACCTCCGTTGCAGAGCCTGCTTCACTCCTTTCCAAGGATCCCGGCAGAAGGACCCCCTTCCCAGGATGTGCTGGTTTGTAAAGAAAGAGGCCATGTGCTTTCCACTGGTCTCAGGCAAGGGCCATGGCCACAGGCTGGCTAGAGGCAGCCCTCTACTAAACTGTGTTGCCTCTGTGGGCCTGTAGTAGGTAAATAATGGGCCCCAAAGATATTAGGTCCTAATTCTTGGAACCTGTGAATGTTACCATACATGGAAAGTCTTTGCAGATGCGATTAAAGGAAGGATTTTGAGATGGGGAGATTATCCTGGATTATCAGAGTGGGCTCTAAATGTAATCACCAGTGTCCTTTTAAGAGAGAGGCAGAGGAGAAGAGGAGGGGGCAACGTGGCCACAGAGGCAGAAACTGGAGTGTGCGGCCACGAGACAAGGAATGCTGGCGGCCACCGGAAGCTGGGAGAAGCCAGGGACGGAGTGTCTCCTAGAGTCTCCAGAGGGAGCAAGGCCCTGCCGACACCTTGACTTTCGTCCAGTGATTTTGGTTTTGGACTTCTGGTCTTCTCAACTATGAGAGAATAAATCTCTGTTGTTTTAAGTCACCAGATCTGTGGTAATTTGTTACAGCAGCCACGGGAACGTAATTAGGGCCCCTGGGAAATTCCTGGTCTTGTTGTTCAAGGCTCCCAGGACTGTGTGAGGCCCCTCCCTCTGTCCTGACCGTCCTCACTGATGGGACCCGTCAGACTTGTGCCATCACACACAGCTCTGTCTCCCCATCTCCGCTGCCCCTGGCCTTTGTGCCATCTTCTCCCTCAGCCATGCTCTGCCCTTTCAGACTCGTCTTTCTGTCCGGCCACCATTCATTTGTTAGTCTTCTCCCAGCGCCCCTCCTCTCTTTTCACTGCTCTGTTCTTGCTCCGCCTTTCTGCCATCATCATTTCATAAGCAGTAGCAGGGCAGAGGTGGCCAGCTTTGCCCCAGCTGGAACAGGCTCTGGGTGGCTGACGGTGCAGCCACTGCTGTGGGGCCACATGATGGCTTTCTCCGTTGCCAGGCACTTTTGCCTCGGTGGCCCCTTCCTTCATAAAAAAAATTTTTTTAATTATATTTTACAACCACGTGGGTAGAAAGATGACTAATCTAGGCTTGATTCATGAGTAAGTATTCATTATTATTATGCTTAATTTTTCTTCCGGTTTTAAAAGAAATGAAAACATTTCCGTGGGCCCCTGAAGCATCCCGCGTCCTGGGCGCCGAGCCTGCTCTGCTTTTTTTTTTTTTTTTTT
>NW_021146789.1:2915-6947 GCF_002837175.3 Physeter macrocephalus
CACAGGCTCCGGACGCGCAGGCTCAGCGGCCATGGCTCACGGGCCCAGCTGCTCCGCGGCACGTGGGATCCTCCCGGACCGGGGCACGAACTCGCGTCTCCTGCATCGGCAGGCGGACTCTCAACCACTGCGCCACCAGGGAAGCCCTCCTGCTCTGCTTAATGGAGAGGTTGGCTCTGTGCTGGAGATGCCGAGGAACAGCTCAGTGAGAGGAGCCCAAACTGGCTCCCGCCCCAGCCCCTGCCTGCCAGAGGCCAACCTGAGTGCTCCGGGGCCCTGGGACCCTCTTCCTCTCCAGCCCAGAGGAGCAGCAGCCATGGCAAGTCCTGCATCGGCCGAAAAGCGAGGGGGACCCGCGATCTGCAGCCCTGGGTCTAGGCCGGGTGCGCCGCTTGCTTGCTCTGTGTCCTGCTCTGTGAGCCACTTCACCTCTCGTTCGTAAAATGCAAATAATAACTGTCCTGTCTGTTACGCAACTGGCTGTGTGACCTGGGACAAGCCAGCGAGGCTCCCTGGCCTCTGTTTCCTCGGGTGTGAGGTCAGGTGAGGAGCGGCACCGCTTCAGCACGAAGGGCTTTTGCCGCCGCGGTCTTTGAGAAACAAAGGGAGACGGGTTTGTCCTGGACTCAGAGTCAAGTCAGGTAGCTTCTCCGTGCTTCCAGAGACCGGGCTTCCCCGTCCCCCCCCCACGTAGTGGCGGAATGAGCCGTGTCCCTGTCTGCCTCCCCCAGGACTCCCGTCACTTGCACCAGGACTGATCCTAGTAGGTGCTCAATACGCTTGTGTCAGATGCACACACGGGTGAGGGTAACGCCTCCAGCCACCTCCCTGCAGCCAAGGCCCCTCCATCTCTTCCTCTCTGCCATCCTCACCAGCCAGCCGGTTGGCATCTGTCATTTAACCATCACAGGCAGAGTAGCCTTGGTGGGGGCGGGGGTGGGGGGGACTTTAATGTCAGACACTCTGGCTGCAGGAACACGTTTGACAGCCACCAAGAGGTGGTAACCTCAGAGGATCTTGGTGCCCCCTCGGCCCCCCAGGGGCTGTATCTCTGCCTCCTGGGAATCTGATGCGGCCTCCCTACTCCACCCGGCCCAGTCTGGCGACAGGGCTCTGTATTTACAGAATCTTTTATCCAGGGAGCTCGAAGAGCTCCGTCACCAGGTGGCAAGTGCAGTTAGGCCTGTTTTATGGAAGAAGTCCAGTCGAGGAGGGAAAGACGCCGGGGCCAGCCAGGGTGCCAGGGACAGGTGCGGATCCCCGGCCGAGATGGACTCTCCCAGGCAGGTTCTAGTGGGTGGCTGTGCCTTAGTCATCTCTGGTCCCCCATGCCTATTACAATGCCTGGCTCCTCATAAATGCTCGATAAACGTGCACCAAGTGCCCGCCTGACTGCAGCTCCCCAGTCTTCAAACATCCACTCCCTCGTACAGCCTCGGAAAGCCAGCAGTCCGATATTCCCTGCGGCCTCACTTGCAGGAGCAGATCCCTCCTCAATGGCGCCCCGGGGCCCCTCCCACTCCCACACCTTTGCTCAGGCTGTGCCCCGGCCTGGAATGCCCTTGCCCTGTTTCTCTACCTAATGAAATCCTAATCGTTCATGGATGCGCTCAAAGGTCTCTTGTCTCATGAAGGCTTGCTTCCCTGCCTCCAAGTTCCCAAGGTGGAAGGAATGGCTCCCTCATCCCTCTCTCCGCCCACTTCTCAGGCGGTGTTCTGGAACGGGAATAATAGTCACCTACAGCCCCCAGGGGTACCACGAGGGTTAGACGGGCTGGTCCCTGGCACACAGTGAGTGTGGGCT
This sequence comes from Physeter macrocephalus, assembly GCF_002837175.3. NCBI lineage: Eukaryota > Metazoa > Chordata > Mammalia > Artiodactyla > Physeteridae > Physeter > Physeter macrocephalus. The sequence goes on from NW_021146789.1 coordinate 4,720, forward strand.
ACTGTTATCACTCATCATGCCCCCAGCACAGCACCTGGCCGCATGGAGGAACAGCCTGCACGGGCTGTGGCCTGGAGGAAGGTCAGGGCGGCACTGGGGCCTTCAAGGGCACTGGCGCATGTGTCAGAACTCATAGGCTGACATCGGGGGACTTGCCTGATATCTGTGAGGTTGTGCCTCCTGGAAACGACACATCCACCAGCTGCTCCACCTCCCGTGGGGACATTGCTGGCCAGTGGTGCAGGCTTGACACCTGGGCTTTCCTGGTGAACAACTCGTGCCAGTCATTTAGTCTTTCTCAGCCTCCATGTCCTTATCTGTAAAATGGGCACGTCTGTTTCTCAGGAGCTGAGCACAGTGCCTGGCACAGGGCAAGTGCTCAGTTAATGTAAACCACTTTTTAATTTACAAGCATGTATTTATCCACCCATTGCCTACTGTGTGCCTGCTCTGACAGTAAGACGTGGCCCTTCTGGAGGAGGCCGTCAAGTGAGCAGATCATCACCACACAGCAAGGCCCCGGGAGGCACACAGGCCTCTAGGGTCCCCTGTGACCAGGACCTCAGTATGACTTCTGTGGGCCCCTTCTTCCAAAAAAGGATTTAAAATTCTATTTTGTGATTGTGCTGCTATAAAGAAGAATATAATCCAGGCTGGATTATATCCACTTTCCCCCCCTTCTGATTGATAAAAATAATTAAAACATCTCTGTGGGCCCTGTAAGTGTGGTGGGCCCTGACATCGTGCCTGCTGCGTGTGAGGTCTGCTGTGACTCCTCACCCAGATCTGGGCAGTCACAGAGGCTGCCAGCGATAGTGACCCGAAGGGCGGGAGTAGCCGCCTGGGGACAGAGGGGACAGCCGGGAGAGCACTCAGCTCGTGGGGACGTTGCCAGATAGATTAGGCCCACTGCATGGGGACAGCCTCTGCCCCATCCCAGCCCTGTCACTGGACCCTTCACTCTTGTCCCCCAGGCTAACCTGAGACGCCCCAGCACAACCCCAGCCCCTCCCCAATCCCAATTAAACCTCCATCATTCGCCCAGCTCCCTCCACCCCGGCCCAGTCTTAGCTTTCCCACCTGCGTGACGGGGTGGGGTGGGGCGTGGGGGTCATTGCCGCCCTTCCCTGTTCTCCAAGGCCTGGGGAGAAGGGGCTGCGTGAGTCCTCACGAGGTGTCCAGTCCTTGCCACAGTGTTACTGTTGGTGTGGCTGGCATGCCTCGCCCAGGTAGGACAGACCTCAGAGGGGCACTCGGCACCCAGCCATCAGCACTGCAGCCTGCCCGGGGAGGCACGTCCCAGCACGAGGCACTCAGCGTGGCCCCCAGAGAGGGTGCAGGCTGGCGGGCCCTGAGTCACGGCTGAGGGCATTTCAGTCTGGGGACCCCAGTTCATTCAGCCCAACTTCTGTGCCCAGCATGGCCCCCACCGCCCGTTTCCTGGTGGTCTCTACTTCCCGAGAGCCAAAGCCCTCCAGGTGCAGGGGAATCTGGGTGGCTGGCTTTGGTGGCACACAGGTGGAGGGAGGCAGGGCTGCAGAGATTAAATGTGCTCACCTGCCTGGCTCAGGCCTATGGGCTGACCTCCACTAACACCTCCCAGGGTCCCCAGTCTGTGCCCCCGGGCATCATAACCGGCATGGCCTGCAGCCACCGGCCCGGGGCCTCCTGGTGCTCAGAGACTCCACCAGGCCAATGCTCGGGCTGTCGGGCCTGGTGCTCCGGAGCTGTGGGCTCAGGAATGTTGACTCCTTGATTCCGAAGGGTGGGAGGGGAGGGCGGGTCCAGGGAGGGATGGCCTGGGGCTGCCCCTTCACCCCACTGGTCCAAGATGGGACTTGCCTTTAGCAGCTGGGGCGTGTGTGTGTGTGTGTGTGTGTGTGTGTGTGTGTGTGTGTGTGGGTGGGTGGGTGTGGAAAACACAGATGGTAGACTGGGGCTGCTACTTGGGAGTGATGTGACCTGGGGCAAGCCTCAGCCTGCCCACCCAGGGGCTGAATGAACTACCTCTGGGGTCCCTTCCAGAGCCCACCCTGGGCTCAGCCCTCCCCACTGGCCGTAGCTGCCCCCAAGTCTTTGCTCCAATCACCCTCCCCGAACCTTTCCAGCCCCCAGGACGCGGCTGGGCATGAGCTACGTGACTCCATGCCCAGCACAGTGCCTGCAGCACATGGACAGCTCAGTCGTGGGGTGGGGTGGGGGGTGTTGGGAGGTGTTGGGGGTGTTGG
>NW_021146789.1:7172-10439 GCF_002837175.3 Physeter macrocephalus
GAGGGGTGGGAGGTGTTGGGGTTGGGAGGGGTGGGGGGTGTTGGGAGGGGTGGGGGGAGTTGGGAGGGGTTGGGGGTGTTGCGAGGGGTGGGGCCTGAGCTGATGCCTGTTCTGCTTAGTGTCTGACGTGCTTCAAATACTCCTGTTTTCGCCTGCATCTCCCTGTCCTAAACCCTACTTCTCAGGTACTCCATCCTCCTGTGTTTAAGTCTCAGCAGCTTTGCTCTAGGGGCCGAGGAGGCTGAGGCTATCCGTAATTCTGGCAGTTTCTCCGCCTTCCTCTTCCGGCCTCTCCCTAGCGCCCAGCGCCCACCCCAGATCCTCCAGAGCTGGGTCCCGGCCCCGGTCTCACCGCCTTCTGCCGCCCCACCCCCGGGACCCCTCAGCGCAGTGCCACCTCCCCTCCCGCCCAACAGTCCCTCTACCCCCCGGGGCCTCTCATGCTGTTGTCCTCTCCAGTGAACCCCAGTTCCAGAACTGGACTCTGGGTGATTTCTGCAGTTTCCCCTAGCTGTCCCCCCTCCCCTCCATACACCATAAAGTTTCCAGAAGGATCTTTCTTAAGCAGAGGCTGGACCTTGTCTCCCGTCTCCAGCTTATCCCCTGTCCGTGGCTCCGTCACCCCCACCATCAAGTCCAGCCGTAGAAGGCCCTCCCTGACATGGCCTCCACCTGTCCCCCCGCCCCCCGGCCTACAGCCTCCCTCCTCCCCTTCATTCTAATGAGGCAGAGAAGAATGAACACATCAGGTCTGAGACAAAGGCCTGCTTGCAAGGCTGGACCTTGGCTGGCATCTGGAAACTTGGATTTCAGGAAGGTTCCCACCACTCCCTGATAAGAGTGGCCACTGGGCCTAAACCGTTTGTACAGACAGTGGTTTATGCTGAACCCCTGCTTTCCTTCTGCGAGTCTGGATTTGGGTACATGCCGGGCAGAGGAGGACTCCATGACAAGCCCCCAGTAAAAACTTTTGAGCGTTGGGTCTCTAACGAGCTTCCCTGGTTGACAGCACTTCACACGTGTTGTCACAACTGCTTGCTGAAGACGTAAGTGCGTGTGATTCCACTGGGAGGGACCCTCGGAGGCCTGAGCCTGGTTTCCTCCAGACGTGGCCCTCATGCCCTTTCCCTTTGCTAATCAAGCTCCGTATCCTTTTGCGAAAATAGCCATGACTACGACTCGGCCGGGCCCTATGAGTCCTCCTAGAGAATCATGGAACCTGGGGTGTTCTGGGGCGCCCCAGCACACTGACCCTTCCTCAGATACTTCGTGAAGGGGACTCCCCTGGTGGCTCAGTGGTTAAGAAGCCGCCTGCCGATGCAGGGAACACAGGTTCGAGCCCTCGTCCAGGAAGATCCCACATGCCGCGGAGCAACTAAGCCCGTGCGCCACAACTACTGAGCCTGCGCTCTAGAGCCCGTGAGCAGCAACTACTGAAGCCCGCACGCCTAGGGCCCGTGCTCCGCAACAAGAGAAGCCACCGCAATGAGAAGCCCACGCACCGCAACAAAGAGTGGCCCTCGCTCGCTGCAACCAGAGAAAGCCCGCGCACGGCAATGAAGACCCAACGCGGCCAAAAATAAATAAATTAACTAATTAATCTAAAAAAAATACATAAGAGCTATTTACTTAAAAAACCAAACACTCCAGGCTTGGGAGGTGTTGGAGGTGTTGGGAGGTGTTGGGGGGGTGTTTGGAGGGGTGGGGGGTGTTGGGAGGAGGAAAGGCACCCCGTGCCTTTGCTCCTCCTGCTCCTGCTTCGTGAGCTGACCCCCCCCTCCTTGCCTAGCGGGCCGATCTGCACCTGCAAGACCAGGACACAGGCCACCTCCTCCGAGCTCCCCCTGCCCTCTGCCGTGGCATTTGTGACCCTGTGCTGTGGGCACAAGTGTGCCCGGGCCTGCGCCGGCTGATACGAGGATCCCTAAGTAGTTCGGAGGTGGTTATTCCTTTCTCAAAAGCTTCTTCACTTGACCAGGGGAGGTGAAGGAGGATCCCTTCTCTTCTCGAATTCTTTGTCACTAACAAGCCTCCTGTGTGCGTTATAAATGAAAGACTGATTTTTGCACGTAGCTTTTTGGGGGGCCCTCTTGTCTGTGAAGTGCGGTGAGCCTGAGGTTCGGGCTGGTGACAGCTGGCAGTACGCCTGGCTTGATTCATGTCTTGGTAACAATACTCCTGGCTGGACAGGGGCTGGGGACGCCCTCTCCTACCATGGTCTGGAGCAGCTGGCAAAGACGCCGGGCTGGGCAGCAGGGAAAGAACTCGAGAAGGACAGAAAAACAACCCGGGCTTTGGCTGTTAGAAATGCTCCCCCTCCTTAGTCCTTGGGGTTCCGGGGCCCATCCCGGGGTGGTCACTGCTGTCCTGACCATCAGGAGGGAGGCCACATCACCAAGGGCCACAGGCTCTCTGAACGGAGCTACCCTGGCCTCAGGCCCAGTGGCGCCCTGCCCTGGAGGGACTAGAAGGGGATTGTCCCTGTAGCCCACTCAGCCATGGCCTCAAACAGGGTCGGGGTGGGATGGGCGAGGCCACTGATGCAACTTCTCAATAATCCAGGAAGCAGCTACTAGTGCTCGTGTGGCGGGGGCCGTGGGGCCCTCGAAGCTGCCTCTCTGGGGACAATAGTGCTTCATGGGGTTATTGTGAGGGTTACATGAAATGATCTTTATTGCAAATGAATTTTTTAAAAAACTCATTTGAAATATTATGACTGAATTAATGAATCTGTGCTGCACATTTTAGGATAAAGAAGGGGTGGCGCTGTGTATCCTCTGGGTCTCCCCAGACCTGAAACTCAGTGTCTGTGTCTGAACCTCACCTGTGGTGGTTCATGGATGTCTTCAGAGCGACAGCGGGCAAAACACCCCCGGGGCAGCCCTCCCCTGCTCCCTTAGCACTTGGAGAGACAGAGGGAAGTTTGTGGTCACCTCCAAACACACACCGAGACACACACACAGACACACAGACACACACGAACACATAAAAACACATAGAGAGAGACTTCCCTGGTGGTCCAGCGGGTAAGACTCCGCGCTCCCAATGCAGTGGGCCCGGGATCGACCCCTGGTCAGGGAACTGGATCCCACATGCTGCAACGAAGAGTCCGCATGCTGCAACTAAGACTCGGAGCAGCCAAATAAATAAATATATATATAAAAAAAAGAGGGCTTCCCTGGTGGCGCAGTGGTTGAGAATCCACCTGCCAATGCAGGGGACACGGGTTCGTGCCCCGGTCCGGGAAGATCCCACATGCCGCGGAGC
>NW_021146789.1:10574-25000 GCF_002837175.3 Physeter macrocephalus
GCGCGTCCGGAGCCTGTGCCCCGCAACGGGAGAGGCCACAGCAGAGGGAGGCCCGCGCATCCCGAAAAAAAAAAAAAAAAAAAAAAAAAGAAGTATATTATTTTTTAAAAAAAACATAGAGACAACACAAGAGACACATACAGACACACATACATCAGAGACACACTGAAATACACAGAGACGTACCAAGACATACACACACACACACACACACACACACACACACACACACACACACTCCCAAGGGGCCCCTGCTGGTCCTGGCCTAACCTCCAACTGTTGTCCAGGTGTAGCAGAAAATTGTCATTGCCGCACTTTTGGCACCTCTCATTCATAACAGTAGTGGTGCAGTTCCCTGGGGTGGGGGTAAGGCAGGGAGGAGAGACAGGATCTAGCGAGGGCTCTCCCCTGGGGGCGTTCCCAGGTAAAGGTAGGAAGGGCCTGCGGGGACACTGGGGTAATAGTGAGGGGGTTGCCCATCAAAGACTTATAGCTAATGTCACTCTAGAAATGCTCAGGTCGGGAAGGCCCCCCAAAGCCAGGTGAGGGGAGCCATAGGGGACCACAGGCAGGCCGGTGGGGTCTCAGGTGTGGGGAGGCTGCAGCCTGCAGCGCCCAGCCACCGAGAAGGGAGTCAGGAGCCGGGTCGCAGCCAGCACTGGAGGACAGGCCTGGCAGCAGTGGGCCTGGTTACCAGCCAGACTGACCAGCCGCAGAGAGCTCAGCCCTCTGAGCCCCACCGGCCCACAGAGAGGATGGGCATGTGGCCAAGAGAGCAGCTCGCCCGGTGTTCCCTCCGATCTGAGCGGGCTCAGGGGCCTCCTGGAGGCCGGGCTTCCCCCGTCCCCTCAACTGGAGCTGGTCTGTACACTCTGTTCCCACACTGGGGCTCCCTGGACAAAGTTGTGTGCAAAAAGAATTCTGCTGCCAGAAACAAAACAAGCAAACAAAAAGGACAACTGGCTTGGCCGGCTTCCCAGCGCCCGCTTCTCACCCAGAAGGAAGCCCAGGACGGTCACGCTGACGACGGGAGCAGGTGCGAGTCCCTTGGACCCGGCACAGCAGCCCAGGTTCACTTCCCACCTGAGAGGGAGGCCCGAAAAGGGGGGCGCAGCTTGGCTCAGCAGCGCCGGGCAGCCCACGGCCACCCCAGTGATGGGGAGATGGCCAGGCCAGGCTGGGCCCAGGGAGGAGGGCAACGGCCGACAGGCTCAGGGTGTCGTGAAAAGGGCCCGGGGGACGTCGGCAGACGGGGCCCCGGTCCCGCTCGTGCCCTTAACTTGGGGAAGGAGCTCGGCTCAGGCACTCTTCCTCTCTGGGGCTCGGTTTTCTCTAGGAAAGGATGTGGCCACTGATTAATTCTTCTAACACGCGTCAGGCCCTGGGGTTCCCAGTGAGCAGGGCCACGATGCCTGTCTTCGAGGGGCCTGACCTCCGGTGGGGAGAAGCGGCGGCGCCTGGACCACAGCAGGCACTGCACACACGTGATCTTCAGCCCTACCTCAACCTTTGCTCTGCTGCTCCCCTGCCTGGGGCCCGTCCCTGCAATGGCCACGTGGCTCATTCTCCATCTTCCCAATGAGGCCATGTTCTTCTCAAACCGCCCTGTTAAGAACAGTCCCACCTACCCCTCCCTCCAGTCCACCTTCCCTGCTTCCTTTTCTCCACAGATCACCATCAAACACACCCTACATTGTACTTATTTGTGGTTGTTATTTATTGTCGGTACTTCTCTTGAAAGTAAGCTCTCTGAGGGCAGGCATTTGACCTGTTTCGTTCACTGCCGTACCCTCAGTGCCTAACAGAGGGCCAGGCACATAGTAAGAGCTCAATAAATACCTGTTGAATAAATGAATAACATCCCTGGTAGGCACTGTTGTCTCCATTTTACAGATGAGAAAACTAAGGCTCAGAGATGTGATTTGTTTAAGGTCATACAGCCAGTTACTAACAAAGCCAGGGCCTTCTGACTCCGAAGCACGTTCCTCTTTCCCTTTGACCAGTGACTGCCCTAGACCTTAGAGGAGAAGTGGGGGAACCATGGTGGGCAATGAGAAGGAGGCCCGTGGCTTGACCAGAGCTGTTCTAGATGAGAGGTCTGCCCTGACTCTCTTGGCCTCCTTGCTCTTGCTGTGGGAGCATCTGGAGGGGCTGCCCCAGCTGTGACATTTGGCCAGGCTGGCTTTGGGCAGAAAGGGGACCCCAGAGCCTTGCGACACGTGGGGCTGCCGCACAGCGCGGGCTCCGTCGCGCGGTAGGAGGCGCATACGTGGTTTTCTGCTGAGGGAGGACGAAGGCCGTCGGCGGTGCCAAGGTCCTGGGGCAGGTCCTGCCTGGCTCCTGTCCCTCAGCAGGTCCCCCAGGCTCCCCAGGCTTAGCCCATGCACGGCCCCGGCCCCGATGCTGGGCATGGGGTCGGGGGTGGGTGCAGAAGGACCCCTGCCCCACATTCTGCCAGGAGGAGGTGACTCCCTTGGGCTCTGACTCTGCACCCACCTCTGGCTGATGTGATTTCTGCCACTTAGCCCAGACCCCAGCAACACCTGTGCCCAGATCCTGACAACCATGCCCTCTCTGTAGCTGGCCTGGGATAGTAGAGAGAGCACAGGCCCGGGAGCCAGGCTGAGTCACTAGCCGTGTTGCTCGGTCAGTCACTCCACTTCCCCGAACCTCAGTCCTCAGAACCTCAGTCTGTTCCTTTCTCTCCTCAAATTCCAATAACAGCCTCAGCGACTTGCCTATGCTTCCCTCACCCATCATGCTGTTCCCAGGCTCCATGCTTCTGTTGGTGCTGTGACCTCTACCTGGCAGCCCGTCACACCTTTGCTCTCTTGGCTAACTCTCATCTAACGCACACGCACGCTGACACACACACACGCCGACGCTCTTAAATCTTTCAAATCCTAGTGACAATGGCGTCTCCTCCAGGATGTCCCTCTGGACCCCAGGGTGGGCTATGTGTCCCTTCACAGTACCCTGTAACCTCTGCTGCCTTTGTCATTAGTACTGTCCCCCTGTCCCCTGCCAGAGACAGGCGAGTGTCTGAGGCTCCATCTCTGGGGCTGGCAAGGAGAAGCTCACAGACTGAGTAGGCGGAGTCCAGAGGACCACATCGGCGTCTACCCCGGACGCGGGGTGCCCAGAGAGAAGCACTGGGGTGTGGCTGGCGTGGGCGACGGGGTGGGCAGGGGAAGGCCTCAGGGGATGGCTCAGCATGAGGAGGGCTCTCGATTCACCTGTCTCCCCAGGCCAGGCACTCTGGAGAGGTGGGCCCACTCACCTGGGGACGTGAAGAAGGTTTTGCAGAGCTCTCTTGCTAGTAGTGACGTCTCAGATCTCCTTGATAATATTCACCCTTCGGCCCACGGCCACGGGGACCTCCAGAAATCCAGGATGCTGCCCCAGAAGAAAGGGAAGGGAAAGAAACCCGCTTTTATTTAGTGCCTGTTAATCGGGTGCTAGGCAACTTTCCTACCACCTATTAGCTCACTAAAATCTCTGAAAAGTGAGATGTAAGGTGATCATCACCTTTACCGGAAGCTGGGCTTGGAGAAATTAAGGGGCTTGTCCAAGGAAAGCATCTGGTGAATGATGAGGCCAGAGGGTCTGACACACAATGGATGCCAGCCCCAGGTGGTCCCCGGGCTCGGGGCCAAGCGTCAGGGGAAGAATCTGTCCCTGGAGAGTCGGGGTGGGGGCAGGGGACCCCAGGGCCAGGATGAGCTTGAGGAGGTCTGCCGGTCTGTCTGTGCACCCGAGGGGCAGGCCCGGAGCTGCCAGGAGCCTGGCCGGCAGGCGCACCAGCCAGGAGAAAAGCCGTCATTTCTGAACTGTGTGGCTCAAGGTCAGAGAAGTAGAAGCTGGCAGGGGTCTCCTGGTCCTGGGTCAGCCTGACATTAGACGGACAGGCCCCCTGCCCACTCCCTACCTGGCCCTCCTCCCCAGAGCCCAGCGGTCGAAAGCCACACTCGAGGCCAGAGACCTGCTGTCCTGGTGGAGGGGGCATGTCAGCAGCCTGCCCGCAGCGTCAGGGACAGAATCCGGCACCTGTGGGAGAGCTATGTGACCGTGGGTGTGGCTTTGCCTCCCTGGGTCTTGGTTTCCTCATCTGTCAAAAGCGGAATAGTGTCATCTACCTTGAGAGACCGTGGTGAGGACGAAATGAGAGCCAGCAGGGAGCCTCGCACTTACCTGCCGGCTCCCTGGCTTCCTTCCCTGGTCCACAGGCAGGCCTTTCTGAAGGTGAGCCAGATGGTCCAGGAAAATGGGCCTGGGGTCTCTGCAGAGCACTGCACTTGTAGTCTGCTCTGGATTCCCTTCTCTGCGAAGTTCCCATGGCTGTGTGACCCTGGGCAGGATACTAAACCTCTCTGTGCTTCAGTGTACTCACCCTGCCTCACCAGGTAAATCACAGATGTGTGAGTGGCTGTAGAGGAATGTCCCTGGGTTTTTTTTTTTTTTTCTTTTCTTGTTTGGGGAGGAGTGTGGAGCATGGCAAAAGTCCCTCCCCAGGGTGACTGTAGGCTTGCGGTTGGGGGCCCTGCTTTGGACATGACACTCCCAGCCACAGAATGAAGTACCAAGGGTCTGCCTTCTTGCTTTCTGGGAGGACTCCCTGGGGGCTGAGAGGGACTGGCCCAACCTGTGTTTTTCTCTGGGGCCTGGGGTGATAGTACTGAAGCCCAGATGCTCTGGCCTGGGTTGGCCATTGGAGGGGGGAGGGGTTCAGAACTGCCCCGCTTTAAGCAAACCCACTGAGCAGAAAATCCAAAGGGGCCTGAAAGGCAAATTTTAGAGCACTCCCTCAGTCTATGAAAGGATCTTTATTTTATAAAGAGCTTCCCAGTCAAATTCCATTAACTTGACCTCTTCCTTGGGTGGGTGGGGGTAGCACCGAAATGATCTCCCGGAGGAGGCAGCCCAGCGTGGGCGGAGGTGCTCAGGCATTGGGATTTGGTGGGGGGGGGGGGGGTCCCGCTGGGAGCCCTTGGGACAACCCTCTGGGAAAAGGGGCAGCCGAGTGTGGAGGTGGGAGGGGGTGGGGGAGGAGGGGTTGGTGACCTACCGAGGGAGTCACTGGGTCCCGGGTGTCTGCCCTGGGTCAGGGCCCGAGCGGGGCGGCCCCGGGGGGGGGGGGGGGGCCGCGGGGTGGGGGGGGGGGGGGGGGGGGGGGGGTCCCGCTGGAAGCCCTTGGAACAACCCTCTGGGAAAAGGGGCAGCCGAGTGTGGAGGTGGGAGGGGGTGGGGGAGGAGGGGTTGGTGACCTACCGAGGGAGTCACTGGGTCCCGGGTGTCTGCCCTGGGTCAGGGCCCGAGCGCCGGTACCTCTGTTGTCATGGCAGCCCTGCGAGGTGGGGCTGTCGAGCAGGCAAAGTTACAGGAGGGACGTGGGGCTCGGAGTGTGAAGTGGAGGCACTGGGGCCTGGCTGGACCACAGCTTCAGTAACAGTGGGGACCTGCCTGCTCTTAGGTGGCTGTCTCAGTACCCACACGGCAAGGCACACAGCAGGTGCTCAGTAAACGTGTGCCAGTGAAGAGCAGAAGGAAGTCAGGCCCGACTGATTCAAAGCCACCACGCCTTTTCCCACTTGGGCCCAATGAACCCGAGGAGGTGGCCTGTGGCCCCCTGGGCCTGGGAGGAGAGCAGGGTGTGGGCAGAGCCGGGCCGGCCCTCCCAGCGCCCTCCTGCGGTCCCGGCCGGGGCAGTCAGGGACGAGCCATGTTATGCCACATGTGTCCACGAGAGGGCGCCCCGCACCGCCAGCAGCAGTGAGAGCAGCCTCCCAGAGGACCCCTAGTGGTGGAGGAAGGAACTCACCTTGGAGGAAGCAGGATGCGGCCCGAGCAGGGCTGGAGAACTGTACCATGGAAGCGTTGGCCGAAGGGCACTGCAAAAGCGGCACAGAGGAGGAAATGAGCCCAGACGGGGGTGGCTGTCCTGGGGACCCACAGCTAGTCCACGGCGGAGCCGAGAGGTCCCCTCCCAGGTCCTCATCTCCTGGATCTGAAGAGGGCCTGCTGCTGGGGCTGCTTTGTCTGGGTTTCCCTAGACTTCTGGACTGCAAGGAGGAGATGGGGTCAGGGAGGGCAGGGCTGGTGGGTGGGGAGCATGGGGTGGGGCCACGGGGTGCACTTGGCTGTACCCACAGCCACGACCCTCTTGGTAGCCCCTCTTCCATCAGGACAGGCCCAGCTGGTCATGCTGGGGGTACAACTCATCCTTCTTGATGTGGGAGCATCACCAGGTGAGGTAGGTGCCCCAGGGGGTCTGGCTGGGCGGCTCTGTCAACTTGGCTTGGCCCTCACTGACCCTGGAACCCCACACCCAAGGGGCAGGGCTGGCGCTGGATGCCCAGGCAGCTGGGCCCTGCTGAGAAGCAGTGAGGCCAGGCCATGCTGGGCCTTGCGGGCTGGGTGAGGAGCTGGGTTTTATCCTGGGGCAGTGGGGAATCTATTGGGTGGGGGTTAAACCAGGGAGCAGCGTGGTCCTTCTAGTCACCGATGGGTGAGTGAGATGTGGGTAAGGGAGCTGGGTTAGGAGGCCGTGGTCTCCTGGGCCTATAGCATAACTCACAGCCCAGCTCATCCTGAATAGCAGGGCAGGTGACTGGCCCACTGGCTGTCTCCTGTCAACCCTCCGAGCTGGGAGAAGAGGCCAGGAGACCTTTTTTCCTGGCCCTCTGACATCATGATCCTTCAAGAAGCCCTCCTTGGCTCCCTGCTGCCGGTTGGATGACAGGTGTATGCCTCACCCAGCCTCAGTTTCAGCTCTGTCCACTCCCACCCACAGCGACTTTAGCTGCAATGCCCTGACCCCTCCTCACCTCCCTGGGGCCTGCAGAAACCCCTTCCAGGCCCAGCTCAAATGTTATTTCCTCTGAGACACCCTCCTGGCCCGTCTGGGCAGCAAGACCTCTCCCTGGCACCCACATCCTGTGGGAGCTCAGCGCTCACCGTGTTAGCAGGGTTCTCAGCCAAGGCCCGGCGGGTAGAGCCACTGCTGAATGGAGGGACTGGCCCGGTGGCATGCACAGCATCCAGCAAGAGGTGTGCAGGGAGAGAGGACAGAGGGGCCCGGAGGCGAGGGAGAAACCAGCTGAGCCCCACCCTCGCGTCCCTGAACGTCCGTTCGGCACTCTCGCTGTTGGTCAGCGAACTTCTCCTTGGGTGACGTGGAAGAGCTTGTCCTTCTCCCCCAGCGTGACATGGCTGTGTAGACGGGGTGGGCAGAGAGCTCACCCCGTTCGCCCTGGTCCTCCTGCAGGACTGTGGCCCCAGCCTCTGTTGGGCAGCCCCTCTCTCCACAGAGCCCTTGCCACCCTTGGAGTCCTGCGGCTCCTGAAGCCCCCATGGCTTCGGGCTAAGTGCCTCCAGGGGCTCCCGAACTGCGGGGGCGGGGGGGGCGTAAGACATGGAATGCCCTGGCTGTGACAAGGCCACCTAATAAAAGGGCCCAAGAGGAGGGGGAAGCCAAGTGTAGCAGCAGGGCCACCGAGATGAGACCCAGGATCTGGAGGTGGTACCACGCCCGCTACGCAAACAGCTGGAAGGCCAGGGAGCTGGGTCGCACAGGCAGCCTCAAAGGGGGCGCGGATACTGCGAGGATAGAGTGAGGTGGCATCTCCTGGAGGGGTGCCCAGAGATGGAGGCCAGGGAGTGCCCAAGGCTCTGGGGATGCAGTGGAGGCGGGGCAAGGGAGGGAGCCCTAGCCAGGTAGGCTGGGGTGGGGTTAGGAGCACTGATAAGAGAAGGGGCCGCAGGTCAAGGGCCCAAGGGGAAGGCAGGGCTGGGCTCCAGGCTCCTCAGTAACAGAATGCTTACTCTGCCCCACTCCTGGCCCTGGACAAACCTCCAAAGATGCTGGTCCATCTCCAGGATGGCACTGCCCCTCCCAGGTCCACAGGGGCTCTAAGCTGGGGGTGGGGGAAATGCAAGGACCACCCAGCTCAAGGAAGGACTGAGTGACCCCTCCCCACGCCTCCTCGAGGCCCTCCATCCAACCCTGCGTTCCCAACATTCAGTGGGTCCCTGCACACTGTTGCTTCCCCCGATTCAGCACCCTAACCATCCCGGTGCAGGCGTCCCCCTGAACCCCCAGCCTGCCCGCTGTGTGGCAGCTAGACCCTGCCACGCGGATGCTGTCACCTCCTTCATTGCCCCCACTTCCATCCTTACCGCAGCGAATAAGGCCCACGAAGGCCTGGCCCCTGCCTGACTCTCCGGGGGCATCTCTCAACTGTCCCCCCAACCTGCTCATCTCCCCCGCCCCCGCCCCACCAAATGGCCTTGTTTTCTGAAAACGTCACTCTCTCTGTCTTCAGGGCTTGTGTACACATCCCGAGTTCTGCCTCAGTTCCTTCCCCTCACATTGAACTCAGGTCCATTTCAGTTCAATGTCCCTCCTCTGGTCTCGGCGCCCCTTCTGGGTGCACCCATGCCCCACGATGGCACTTTGCACATGGAGCTGTCCTGCTAGCTCCATGTCTGCGTAACTGCAAGCTCCTCCAGGTCGGCAAGCTTGTCCCACTGTCCCGTGTCCCTGACCCCAGCAGAAGCAGCACAAAGAATGTGCTGAAAGGTTTTGCAAATGACAAGGGCATTCACTTAACATTTATTGAGCACCAGCTGTGTATAAAGCCCTGTGCTAAGCCCTGTAGGGGGTTATATAATGCAAAGCCCCTCGGCTCCAGGCTCCAGGCTCCCGAAAGAGCTCCAGACTAGACAGTGTTCAAGGGAGAGTTTCTGCGCCTGCCACGGCAATCGGGGGCTTCCGCAAGGGACTCTGCGTGGAACACGCGTCTGCTGAACACCCACCAGCTTATCTCTGCTCGGGCTGCACAGCGTTCTCCAGGAAGCCTCTTTAGAGCTCGTCTGCCCTAGACTGCGTCCCCAACGGCAAGGGACCACAGTGGGTGCCTGTCTCCTCTGCACAGGGCCTGGCACCTCCGGAGCTCATTAAGTCATTGCTGAGTGATGGCTAGGAAGAGCACCAGGACAGCAGGCAAAAGGCGGTCGTCACAGGCCAACCCGGGGTGCAGGGTCCGAGTTGAAGGCTCACCTGCCAATGACGACGCTCTGGCAGAGGCCTTAATAGCAGTAGCTCACCCCTGACCCCCTTGCAATTGCTGCTCCATATGCTTAATCCTCCCAGTGACCTCTGGGATAGGTGGACAAGGACTTCACCCCATTTTACACATGAAGAGAATGGGGCTCAGGAAAAGGGACTCACTCAAGGCTACGCAGGCAGCAGGTCTGATCCCAAGCCGGAGGCTCTTCTCGTCGCTCCTTAGCAAGCTCTTCCAGCCTTGGGAGCCCGCTCGTGCTGCTTCCGAGGCTTCATCTTTCCTTACGGACCCGATCAAAGGGGAGTGACTTTCTGAGTCCCACATAAACCTGAGGCCTCCTGCGAGGGGCCAGGAAATTTGGCCGAGGGCATCAGAAATCAAGGGACGCCCCCGACCCAGCTGTCACTGATGTGCCTGCCTCGTGTGCCCCGTTGCTGAGCTTCCCGGAGGAGACTTTTCCTCTCATTTATCACCATCCATCCCTCCCTCCCTCCCTCCCTCCCTGCCTCCCTCCCTCCAACCATCTTTATTCACTTGCTCACTGGTCACAATGCGTCTTTGATACATATCAGGCCCTGTGATAGAGAGATAAGCCATAGTCTCCACCATCAAGTCAATAAAACGTAGCAAGTGTAGATACCAGGACAGAAGATGAGGTACAGCGGGGACACAAAGGGACCCTCTAGACGGAGTGTCCAGGGACCACGGTGGGGGGAAGGGTCCTAGAGGAGCTGGCACCCCTCTTACCACGTCTCTGAGGCTATTGGTTTGCGGAGGAGAAACCTCTGCCCCGGGCCAGCCCCCCGCTTCTGGCACATCCCAAGCTCTCTATGAAGCCATTTCCCGACTGTTAGGGCAGGGGATCCTCAGGCAGTTTACCTGGCTCACTTCAATGGGCCATTCTGAGGCTGGAAGGACAGACACAGCCTGCTATTGGGACTGCCTTTCCCGGCTCAAGACGGAAGGTCTGGTCCCGGCTGTCTGGGATCCCTGGCCACCGGATGCGCGCGTGTGTGGCCGCCCTGCCCCTCACGTTCTGACCCTGCAGGGCACCGGTGCCGACAGGGCCTTGGAGGCAATTACCTACCGGCCCTGCTGAGCCAACCTTCCAGACTCCCAAGTCTCCCAGTGGAAGTGGGGGCCCGAGGGCAGCAGATGGCCCCCCAGACTGGCCCTGACCCCAATCCCCAGTCGGCACTTCTAACCTGAAGGCAATTCCACCTCCGTGGCCACCACCACCTTGGTGCCCTACAGTATTACTACCCTGGGAAGGAGGCAGGGCAGAAGCTGGGAACCCTATTTTGCAGGTGAGAAAACGGAGACCTGAGAAGCAGAGTGGCTGTCCCAGCTGGCGGGCAGACTCCCGGAGAGGTTTAAGAGCTGGGCTCTGGCGTCCTGGAGGCCTACGGTGAATCCTGGCTGTGTGACCCGGAGCTTGACCTCTCTGGGATGCCTCATCTGGAAAAGGGGGATACTGAGAGTATCTCCTCACAGGGGGGACGTACGACTTCAATGAGATAGAGCTTGGAAAATGCTTAGTGCAGGGCCTGGCACGCTCGGGGCACCCAACAGTTTGGCAATATTATGAATACTAAGTCAGGTCTTCTGCCGCCTAAGCTTGCTCTCTTTCTACCCCACTCCCCCCCGCCCCATCTTTCTAAGGATTGAAGACAGCAGCTGGCAGTGGGGAGGTGGTTGCTTTAAATATGAGATGAGGAGAACAAAAGGAAAATAGAACAGGGTGGTGGCTTATGGCTAAAATGGAACAATTCTCCTCCCAGACTTGGGGGAGGGGCCTGAAGGACACCATCCGACGGTTCCCGCTCCCTGTTCTCAAGGAGCTAAGCCTCGCTTCACAGCTCTGTCAGTCCTGCTGCGGGGAGGGGCAGACGCTGGCCTGGGACCCCACAGCCAAGGGGACAGCCCCTGCCTGCCCGCAGGCTGTGTTCTCCAGAGGAGCAGGAAGTAGGTAGGCTAAGCGGGGTCCTGGAGCTTCTCTGCATCACTGCCAAGGCAACATTAAATATTCACCAGAAGAGTTCTCCACCGCGAGCTTCAAAGGCGGCCCGTCCCCTTGGCAGCGTGCGTGCGGCCTTGGATGCCACGGCCCCGTTACCAAGTCCTTGTTCTTGTCTCCTCCCACTGACTGCCTCGGTGCCCCTGCCCCCCCACCCCCCGCTGGGGACGCCTGCGGTTCTGGCGTCTGTGCGGCCCGGCGGGGGACCCGCGTTTCACTCTCCCTGGCGGCGCGCACCGCTCTCCCAGGCGGAGGGCCGGGGCCTGTGACTCGGCCTCCAGACGTGTCCAGGGAAGGCTGCGATCTCCCCTACGCCGACGCCGACTCGGGCTGGGCCCGGCAGAGGGGACTGAGGTGTCGGTGGGCGAGTCACCGCTGCCCACACACAGACGGCCCCGGAGGGGCCGGGGCTGGCGGTGGCTGCGGGGCTGTGGTCGCTGCCACCATTTAGTGAATGCCCGGGGCTGCGGCAGGCCGAGCAGAGGGCGGGTGGAGGCCTGCTGCCGGCGGAAGGAAGCCGCTGGGAGCCCGACGGACGGACGGAGGCGCGGACTGGCCGTGGGGACCCCAGCTCTCCACTGGGCGGGAGGTAAACAGCGGGCCTGTGAACACAGCTTGTGCCCTGACGAGCAGGGCCGCTGAGGCCGGCAGGCCGGGGTCTAGGTCCCGGCTGACGTCGCTTCCGACCGGGACCTGGGCAAGGCACCTCGCCCGCCCAGCCTCAGTTTCTTCATTTGTAAATGGGGACGGTGATCACGGCCTCGGAGGTCTGTTGAGGATACAGGCCATCGCGGTCATAAGGGAGGGAGCCCAGTGCCTGCCACGTGGGGGACGCTCGACAGCTGGAAGCTTCCTCGTCCTCAACCCCGGAAACCCCTCACCTTCAGCCGGCTCCTCCTCCCTCAGCCCTCCTGGGAGCTCCACTCCCAAACCCTCCGCTGCCCTCAACACCCACCTCACCAGCTTCCTCAGGCCCCGATGCTCTGCACACGCCACACCCTCACCCGAGGGTGCCTTCCCCAGGCGTCCCCCGCCCCCGTCACATCCCTCCCCTGGAAATGCCACGGCCTAGTTCAACGCCACCTCCTCTGTGCCACCTCCCCCAGTGCCCTGGGCAGTGAGAGCTGCTCCCTTCCCCGAACCCCACATTCCCCTGAACCCCACCCTCCCTCCCACTAGCAGATTACTTAAATGCATCCTGCTTTTCTGCTCCTGGGTCTGCCCGCCACTCACTGCCAAGGCCAGTGTGTCCCGACGCGTCCCTCATCGTCACGACCCTCTCCTGTCGCAGCCCCTGTCAGCAAATGCTTGTTGAATCACTGGCCACGAGCACGCAGGGGCCTGTGAGGAAGGTCAGGGTGACCACGGCTGGCACGGGTCTCAGGGAGCACAGGAAGGAAAGCCACTGAGGCCGGGAGAAGAAGTGCCTGGCAAACACAGCTGCGACGGTCCCGGGTCACCTGGCGCAATCTCGACAGACAGCGGCCCCACCGCCCTCTGGGAGCGGCGGGTGGGGGGCGAGCGAGGAGGGGCCCGCCGCGGCCGACAGAAGCGGCACGTGCTGGGGCCGGCCCTCAGTACAGTGCCGGCTCGGCTCGTAAAGGGCTGCCGACTTTCCACCCCGTCCTGGGGGAGCTGGGTGTCAGCACCCCGTCTCCAGCCGCGAAGAGAGTGGCACGCCCCAGCACGCGCAGCGTGCACCACAGGGGTACCACCTGCGCCAGGTGCAGGCCCGAGGCTCCCAGCCGCCTCAGGAGCTGCTTCCTTTGATCCCCATTTTATAGACGAAGCAACTGAGGCACAGAGAGGTTAGGAAGAGAAGGGCTGGGCCTCGGCCGGGTCTGTGGACCTCAGAGCCCACACTCCCCACTGCCACCCCACTGCCTGGGAGGCGGGCTGAGCCTGTCTTACTTTTTGGCACCCACGCGTGGCAGATTAAAGGAGAACAGCCGCAGAGCCGGCAGTTACTAAACCATAGCTATTCCAGGCCTCGGCGCCCCCTCTCCTTGTACTCCCGTCTGCACGCCTCGCCAATCTCCCGGCAGCGCCCGGCGTGGCACAGGGCTCGGGCCAGCGCAGCTCTGAGGTCAAGGAGCTGCCCCCCGCGCCCCCCAAGTCCCAGAGGGCCAGGACCCGCTCCACAGTTAGATCCAGATGGTCAGCCTCGGGGCAGTGACCCTGGCTTCTCCTTCTCTTCTGCCCCATTGCACTGAGCTCAGGACCCCGCCACGCACAGCAGCAACTCAGTGGGCACTTGTGAGGTTCTCGGGTGGACCGACGGTGCTCCTCTCCCTGCGCAGCCGCGCGGGCCTTTGAGCAGAGCTTAGCTGACCGACAGGATGCCGTCCAGCAGCGCTGCTGACAGATCCCGTTACAACTGGGCTCTCAGCCTCAGGAGGCTGTGACCGGGCCAGGGGCCAGGACCGCCAGGCCTGAATGGCCTAGGTGGGCCATCTCAGGAGGCCCCGTGAGCGCAGGGACAGCGGGCTGGGGAGGAGGACAGGCTGTCCCAGCTCTGCCCAGACCCGGCATTTTGGGGTGTGAGACTCAGATTCCGGAGCCAGCCCCTGAGCTGAAGGGGCTTCTCGGGCCTGCAGTGCAGCCCCTCATCCTCAAGCCACTTCCGCCTCTGTGCGTTTATCCCCACCGTCCCTGGGCCTGGAGCATCTCCTCCCTGGGGAAAATCCCTCTCTCCCTTCCAGAGTTGGCTTTCAGGGCTCACCCCCCCGGGAGGCTCCCCGTCACTCTCCGGGCTGGGCATGGAGCCCTCCGTCCACCCCACCACGTCCTGTCCTCTCTTTTATTACACCACTTTTCACATCCAGTTGAAACAATTGGGTTCAAGTGTTCTTCTGCGACAGACCGTGAGCTCACTGAGGGCACTGAGCTCACTGTGGCTTCTCCATCTCTGTGTCCCCACTCCCGGGGCCTGGCACTCAGTGCTGCTGAATAAACATCTTTGAACTGAACTACATTATGTGAGACCGAAAACGTCTTTATAGCGGCTCAGTCTGGCCACCAAGGGCGTCTCAGTCAGCGCCCATGGGGCCCCATCCAACTGCGCTCAGTCCGCACCCGGGACGGAACGGGGAGGGGGCAGGGCCCGGGCGGGCGGGGTTGTGCCTGGGCACAGGGTTTCCGGCAGCCTTGCGGTCCGGCCAGAAGCTTCTCCGGGTTCCTGGGACCCAGCACAGCCGGAGGATACTGAGCCTGCCTTGCCCCCAACCTCGAGAGACTGTAGATCAAGGTCCGTTTTTGGTTATTTTAATTGTAAAAACCAAGACATTCATATAAATAAGACCGCTGTGTAAAATAGGATTCACCCTTCTACTAAAACCCTTCTC
>NW_021146790.1:0-25000 GCF_002837175.3 Physeter macrocephalus
AGTTCCTGCCGGCCTGGCTAAGGCGCCCCCTTACCACAGGGCTTTTCAGGATCTGCTAAGCGTTGGTGATGTTGTGAGAAGTGGCCCTGAATTTGTTTTGCTAATGCTTCTTGCAACTTAGGCAAGGAGGAGTGGTGGGGGGAAGTATGTCATCCTATCAGTAAACAGGCAGTTAAAACAGCCTTCCAGACCCGAAACAAAACACAGACAAACTGAATCAGAGATGGTTGCCTCCCTTGGGTCTGCTGATGGCCCAACACTAAGGAGGCCCATCACTTAGGTCTGTTTGCTTTGGGCCTCTTCTCTCTTCTCTTAACAGGATTTGTGGGTAATAGAACTGCTCTCTGTGATCTGGTCAAGGTTGAAAATATTTTCACTGAGCTGAGAACCTAAATTAAGCCCGGGGAGGAAGTAGTAGAGGGGATGTACTTGTTCTCTGGGAAAGAATCCCTTGTCCAGCCTCCTGCACCAACCCCGTGTAGCTCCAGGAACGTCTCCGCCCCTCTGAGCACAGCCTCTAAGATCTGTGCAAAGGAGGCTGTTTGTCCAGGAGATTTCTGAAGTCGTTTCTGAATTCTAACACTGAAATTCTGTGAGAAGGTTTTATAAAATTAAGTGTCTGAGTCGCCCTTCAACTCTGTCATTCCCTCCCTGTGTCTGAATTCATGTGCCTGAAAAGATGGGTTTCACAAATGTCTCTAGCCTTTTTGCTATATTTGTTCTATTTTCCTCGTCACTTTTCTTTGTTCTCACTGCACTCTCTGGGGTAGGGAGGGTAAAGCCTGGTGTCTGTTAAAAGCGGAGAAATCGAGCATCGTGTTCAAACTGAGGTAGGAATTACTAAAACAATAAAACAAAACAAACCCCTGAGGTAAAGTGGGGTCTCCTGATGGAGTGCTCTCTTCTGGCACGTGCTGCCTTTGGATTTGTGAGGAAGGGTAGAGAAATGGGTTTGTCAAATATACCCGCCTTACAGGAAAGCATTTACTTCTCACTCAAAGTCAAGGTCAATCTGAGACTTGCTTCTTGCCTCTTAAAGTAAAGGTTCAAGAAAGGGCTCTGAGCGTAGACAGGTGGGCCTTGATTCTGAAGTTGTTTCAGTTCGCTTAGGTTAACTTCTAGGGATGTACCGGCTGCCTTCCTGCCAGAATCAGAGAAATGGGAAACTTCTAAACCTAAGACCCCTTCTCCTCCGCTCCCTCAAATGCTGCCCTATGACACCTCTTCACAGAAGATGTCTCTTAAGGAGCAGGAAATTGTGCCTGTCTGTCGTCTCCAACCTGATTTATAGCATCCGCTCTGGATGTGCTGCAAACTGCACTGAAAAGGGAAGGTGTGGGGAACTTTATGTTCTGGATCTTGGTCTCTTTAAAAAGTCAAAGGTTGCAGCTCTTCTCTCTACTTAATCTCTGCATGCTCACAAGCTCCCTGTCTAAATCTTTTTTTTTTTTTTTTTTGCATCCTCTGAACATCTCCCATTCATTTTCCTAGTCTGAGTGACAGGGCTTAGGTGGGAAAACTAGAAAAAGAGGTTTTCCGGTAATTTTAGTGAATGGCCTACCCCATTTACGGAATTTTAGATCGGGCAAGGACCTCCAGGTTCATTTCCCCAGACTTTCTGTGCCGTGGATGAGAGAGCCGAGGCCCAGAATCACCTGTGATCCAGCCAGGGTGCACGGCTGACCAAGGCAGGCACTGTGGTTGGTTTGAGGAGCAGGGGCTTGCCTAAACAATGGATAACTATCAAGAAAAAGCACTGGGTACTAAATGCCAAGTGAAAGAGTCAGGCAGCTAAGGAGGGAAAGACTGTGATAGCGAGGGTGACTGTGGGAGTTCTTAGGGGAAGGCTGGCCTGGAGCTGGCTTTGCAGAAAGGGTAAGATTTAGACAAAGTAAGGAATGGAAAAGGAATCCTAGATATGGTGGAGAGTGTGAACAAGGATTGGGAGGTAGGGTCTATTTAGCATTTTCCGGAGCAATGAATGGACTGCTGTGCTTGGTTAGGTTTCTGGTTTCCGTGAGGGAATAACAAGAGAGGCACGTTGAGGGATTTTGAAAGGTTTCTACCCTGAAGGTAATGGGGAGCCTTGGAAGGTCGTTGAGCAGAACAGTGAAGCATACACAGTGTTCTCGAAGGGGATGGGAGTAAGGGCAGGAGAAAGGGGGCCTGAATGAAGCCTCAGCTGGGCTGTTTCCAGGGACAGAGGACAGGAGAGGCGGTTGTGAGATCAAACGTTCTACCCTTTTCACGTGTTTGTTTCCACTTTCTCGTGCTTAACATCTGATGCTCAGTAAATGCTGGCAACATTCTTTGTAAGTTCCCAGCCCTTCTAAGGCCTTCCTTTAAAATTTTTTTTTTTTTTTTTTTTTTTTTTTAATGTGTGGTACGCGGGCCTCTCACTGTTGTGGCCTCTCCCGTTGCAGAGCACAGGCTCCGGACACGCAGGCTCAGCGGCCATGGCTCACGGGCCCAGCCGCTCCGCGGCATGTGGGATCTTCCCGGACCGGGGCACGAACCCATGTCCCCTGCATCGGCAGGCGGACTCTCAACCACTGCGCCACCAGGGAAGCCCTAAAAAAATTTTTTTTTAAATTAATTAATTTATTTATTTATGGCTCTGTTGGGTCTTCGTTTCTGTGTGAGGGCTTTCTCTAGTTGTGGGAAGCGGGGGCCACTCTTCATCACGGTGCCGCGGGCCTCTCACTATCGCGGCCTCTCGTTGCAGAGCACAGGCTCCAGACGCGCAGGCTCAGTAATTAAGGCCTTCCTTTTAGATACATGTTCAGGATATTCTTTTTTTTTTAATTAATTAATTTTTATTGGAGAAGAGTTGCTTTACAGTGTTGTGTTAGTTTCTGCTGTACAGCAAAGTGAACCAGCTATATGTATACATATGTCCCCTCTTTTTTGGATTTCCTTCCCATTTAGGTCACCACAGAGCCCTGAGTAGAGTTCCCTGTGCTGTACAGTAGGTTCTCATTCGTTATCTGTTTTATACATAGTAGTGTGTATATGTCAATCCCAGTCTCCCAATTCATGCCATCCCCCAGGATATTCTTAAAGTTGAAGGAAATTTGAATAAAATAGTGGGTGCTTTACTGGCTTTCGGTCTGTTTAAATCCAGAGAAATCCTTTTTCCTCTCCTTCCTCTAAAACCATGTTTCCCTTTACGATATTTGCCGTCCTTACTGAGGGTTCTCCAGGTGCTGGGCGCTGTGCCCATGCCTTGCATGCTTTCTCTTGTTGTTTTCAGGGCTCACGAGGCTAAGTGGCTGCTTAGGGTCTCGAGGCTTGTAAGAAGTGTGGAGCCAAAGCCCACCACCTCCCACCTGTTCCCATCATCCCAGCATCGGACAGTGAGGGTGGTAAAAACACCCCAAATGTTTGGGTCTCTGTGCCCAAGTTTAAAAATAATGCCACAGTGTCTCTTAATATGAGTGAGGATTTATTTTTACTTGATCCTCTCCTGACCCTCCTCCTGAGTCCAGGATTCAGGTGGCCCAGCTTGGTGTTTTAAATGTGTCTCACAGGCTGATGTTCTAGCTCCTTGGGCACTGCTGTGTGACTGCTGGTGGCTGAGTGCCTCCAGCTAACAGTAGATCTGGGCAGAGATGGAGAGGTTTTCTCTTGGCCGCGGAGGCCAGGATAACCCAGCCCAGTGGAAAGACCATTTGTTCAACCCAGGCAGCCAGCAGGCAAGAGGAAAAGTACCAACTCGAGAGCTGCCCTGTTGCCTTGGCAACTGCAGGGTAAATCCCAGTGGATAAAGTTGCAGGCTTCTGCAGTCATTTTCAGGAACTACTCCCGAGTGGCTGGCTCACACCTGCTCCTCAGTCTGCACCAGGGGGATGCAACCACCAGGATATGAGCCTGGGAAATAAGGCTGCTTTGCAGTCAGCACGTGAAAGATCAGAATGGGATTTCTTTCTTTCTTTTTTTTTTCTTTAATTAAAATGACCCTGGTCTCAGAACTGCCTCCTATTGTAAAGACTACTCAAAAACCCAATGTGTACAGTTGGTTAATAATAATTTTCCTTTCTTGTGACTGAGTATCATTTTTAGTACTAATAGCCAAGAGTGTGTGCTCACCAACCCCTTTACAGCCCAATGGTAAACACAGGTGATGGGGTTAAATATTATTATTAGTGATCATAAATATCTCTGGCTTTTCATTAACCCAGAAGGCAGCTGCTTCTAATCCTGAGAGCTGGCTCAGGTCACGGGTGCCTCTGACATAAACCCACTGGAATCTGATACTGTTATTTCCGATTAACGTGCTCAGGGTTTAGCATTCTTTCAGTCCAGCTGTGATAACTGTTGCCTTCAGCTCCCCTTCTGTTTTTAATTCGACTGGAAAGTTTTTGTTTGGTCTATTTAATATAGTTGAAGGGTAAACAGCAACGTAAAGCGCTAAGCTTACATAAAGAAATGTTTTCTCAGCCTCAGATTTACTTCCCTGGTCCAAAGGAGGAAGCTGGCTAAGCCAGAGGCCATTTCTCTCTCTCTCTCCTTTTTTTTTTTTTTTTTTTTTTGTTCCCAATGTGGGCTCAGGGTGAGAAGAATCTGATTTGGAATATTCACGAGTCACAGGACCATTCCTGGGGATCACAGTATTGAGGAGCTCGACTGAAACACTTGTGGTTTATGGTGAAACCCATCCTTGGGGCTATTGTCCATAACACCACGTGGTATTCCTTGTGTACGGCTCCACATGGTATTTTTTTAAAATTTGTTTATTTCACACTTAATTTATTTTTTAAGTTTTTATTTTATATTGGAGTATAGTTGATTAACAATGTTGTGTTAGTTTCAGGTGTACAGCTGGTGCATTTATTTTAGAATTCAGTGTCTGGCTCTCCTTTCTGAAGAACTGAAGGAAGCCTATCATGTTTGCCAAAAGACTGAAGGAAAATTGACTGTCCGGTGACAGTAACTGTTAAGTTTTATGGTCTCACATTTGTTCCTTCCTGTTCTTCACTCTGATTTATTTTACACTTCCATTTTAATAGCCATCTTTTGAGGGGATGTGGTGGGGTATAAATAATTACTGTTTGGCTTTGTTTTTCCTTTGGAGACTCACATTTGCCTGGGGCGCTCCTGGGAGGTCTTGAACCTGCAGAGACCTCCGGGATGCTGTTTCCCGAGTGCCCCTCTGTACTGGGGAGGCTCATTTCCTGGCAGGATCCAGAATTTCCAGTCAGTAGCCCTGAGGCAGCAAGACTTTGGCCGGTGGCCGCTTCTTTAAGTTTGTCCTGAACCCCAGCCTGGGCCCAGTGCCGTGGACCCCTTGGCAATCTTTAAATCCCTCCGCAGCGCTTCTCTGCCTCATGCCACTGGAGGTGCTTCTTCCTTTCAGGCTCCGAAGGCCCCCCAGAACTCCTCCTACTTCTAGGTTTTGCCCTTCACTGAGGGACCTGGGAGGTTGGCAGAGAAGAGAACGCCCACCAGTCCTGAACCTCCCACCTGGAAGATGGGGGTGGTAACGTCTGCCTCAGAGAGTCCTGGGAGGATTAACAGGCTCAGACGTGGACACTCCTAGTCACTCCGCACCTGTCGCCAGGGGCTCTTGGTTCTTTCTGTTTCCCTCCTCCTTCCTCAGGCCTGGAGCACAGCTGTGGAAGTCACTGCCTGCCTCCTCACGCAGTTGCTGTACAGCTGCAACGAGCCCCTGGCCTCTGCCCCCACGGCCTTTTATTGTCTTCTGGTGGATTTTGGCCTCACACCCCGCAGCAACTAAACTTCTCTCTTTCTCTTTCTCTCTTCCTCTCTCTCGACAAGCCTCCAGGCCTTCCTTATCCCTTAACTTTTGGGGAAATACTCTCCTTTCCCTTCTTCTCTTTCCCTTCCTGCTCCCTCCTGGGCCTCCGAGCTACAGGAGCCTCCCCCCCTGCCCAGCCCTGGCTTACTGTCCCTCTCCTGGGCTCTCTCCCACTCCCGTGCTGCCCCCAGAGTGGGCCTGCATCCCTCCCTCCTCCCATCCCTGGACAGTCTCCTGTCACACTCCCGTCCCGCTACAGTCCATCACCTGTAACTGTTTCCTCCTCGGTGATTCTCCCGCTCGGTCTGCTAACAGCTGTGGGCATCTGTCTTGCAAACCCCTTACTTGAGCTCTCCTCAGCCCTTGGGTCAGAGCTGTCATCTGTCACGCTGCGGTTCTAGAGAAGAGGGGCTTCCCTGTCTCTCCCTTCTCTGCTGAGCCTCCCAGAGCCATCTTCCTGGCCAACCTAGATGCGTTTTCCTCTGTCCTCGCCCTTCTGGGCCTTTGCAGCAGGTCAGTGTCCTGGTTTTCTCCATACCTCCCCTAACGAAGTGGAGCGGGGCGGCCTTCCCAGGGCACGGTTCTCCTCATTCTTCATGCACTTCTCCTTGGTGAGCTCATTTGTCCTGTGGCTTCAGCTGGCATCACCCAGTCTCCACACCTGTATCTGCAAACTCCCCTGGACTCTAGGGGTACCTAGGGATGTTAATAGTACCCACCCCATCAGGTGGTGGTGAGGATGAAATGAGATAACGCTATAAAAATGCCCCAGACTTACTTTTGTTACGTGCGACGCAGATGTTCGCCGTGGTCACAATAGTATAACGGGCCCTGCGTGACTGCTTCCTGTCTACCTCGCCACCCGAGCTCTTAACCCATCCCCTTGCCTCCCCGCGTGTCCACCTCAGTGCTCTCGATTCTTCCAGCGCTCCCTTCCTCTTTCTTAACTCCTGCCTTTTCTCATTAGTGGTCCCTGTCTAGGAGAGCTGCACTTCCTCTCCTGCCCCGTCCCCACCCTGCCTGACTCTGACCTCCCACTCAGGTCTCAGCTCAGTGTCTCTTGCTCTGGAGAATTTCCTTGACCCTCCCAGTCTGGGCTGTGACCACTGCCGTGCACCCCATGCCAGCATGCTGTCCTTCCCCATTGCAGTGACACTGACCACAGGGACAGGGCTCGTTCATTTCTCCCCCACGAGCCTATAATGAGGTTAGGTACTGTCACGACGTCCAGCCTAGGGCTGATAATACAGTCGGAACAAATGCATGGGCCCACCCCATCAGTCCAAGACCACCCCTCCCCCGGCACACAAGCATATGTGTTCACAAACACACACTCGCTCTCACCCTGACCGAGTGGGTCTTTTCTGGGGACGCCCCTAAAGGTCTGGAGACATGGAACGGCTACCGTAGCTGAAAGATGGAGACAGGGGCC
Organism: Physeter macrocephalus; assembly: GCF_002837175.3. NCBI lineage: Eukaryota > Metazoa > Chordata > Mammalia > Artiodactyla > Physeteridae > Physeter > Physeter macrocephalus. Next base: position 7,191 of record NW_021146790.1, read on the forward strand.
TTAGAAGGAGGGCCGCACAGCGCCGCACGGCGGGCGGGAGGCACCGAATGTGCTTTCACTGCATTGTCGGCCAGCTCCAAGGGCCTACAGGCCGCCTTGTTCAGCTTGCTTGTTTAGAACTGAGGAGTCCACATCCCAGAGGTGAGGTGACCAAGATCACATGCAGGTGGATGCAGAGCCAGGAAGAGAAGCTGGGCCATTGCTCCCTGTCTGTGTAATTGCTTCCCGTCGCGGTGAAAGTTTAGCCGTGTCCTCAGTGAGGTCCTGGCCTCTGCCCAGCTGGCGTGAACAGAACAGTTTCCCCCAAGAGGCACATTGTGGTCCCGTGGCCCAGCCGTGCTGACGACCTCTGTAGGGGTGTTGGCTGGCTCACAGCCGTGCTCGGAGTGGGGCCGTGAGGCTGCATTCATTACCCGTGGACCTGGTGCTCCTAGAGCAGTTAGAGGAATTGTCCAGGGCCCTCTTTGCAGCACGTGATTCTCGAGGGCCCGGGGCCAGGCGGGGGCATGGAGCTCGGGGAGGAGTTTTATGTGCTCTGCCTGCTGACCTGTGCACGGCTGGCATGTTTTCCCCTGCTGCGTACAAGGATGCCCTAAGGAGACCAGCTGCCTCCCGGATCTTGGTTTTGATGTGACAGCTGTATGTAGACCCTAAGTCTATTCGAAGCCTTTTCGCTGAGTTAGTCTGGAGAGCCAGAGCAGGTGAGGTAGTGGGCCGTGAGTAGGCGCGGCCTCTGTTCTGATCCTCCTCCCTCCCGGTATGTGGTTAACTGCCCTGGACCTCAGTGTACTCTGCTGTAAAATTCGGAACCCCTGTGACTTAGAAGCCTGCCGGTCAGAAACACAAAAATGTGAACCTTTTTTTTTGGACCACACAGGTGTACCCTCCTCTGTGGGCAGGGTCTCGGCTTCCTCCCGCGGTACCGAGCTCTCTCTCCGCCCTGCCCATCGCCAGCCTCATTCCTTACCACTCCCTGTCACCCGCTCTGGGCCAGCCACACCCCTCTGCTTGTCATTCCATGCATTCTCTGTGGTCGGGGCAGTGGGAGATGCAAGCCTAGCCCATCGTGGTCCTCTCGTTATTCCTCAGGTCTTGCACTCCAGGTGGATGGCAGGGAAGAGGGTGAGCTTATGTTTTACTCACGAGGGTGCTTGTACAGGATTTGGATTTGTGAAGATCCACATCAAGACTGCTCAGGGTGAGACTGTTACACGTGCTCCCCAGGCCTCCAGGGACTCCTCTTACCTCTGTCGGACCCGGCCTTAGGAAGGAACAGTCAGTTTTATTTTCCTGGCTCACCTTCGTAGTTCTCTGGGCTCCTTCAGGTTGCCCTCTGCTGGACGGTCCTGGGGACAGGGTCTGGGGCCTCTGCCTCTGAAGCGCATTTCACTGTTTCTACGGCCCAGTGGGGATGGGGAATGGAGATACCGATAGGCAGGCGACGGGGTTTCTTTCCAGATGCCGCTCAGCGAGGCTCATTTCCTATTACTATAGAAGAAATCCTCGGTGAGGCTTAGCCTTTGGCAGGACCCCTGGAGTGTTCTTGCTGACTTCTGTTTTTGGCATAAGAAGGGAGAAATCTAGCAGCATCTGAGATATGCTGACTGCAGAAGCCTTTGCTGAAGCTCGAACTTGTAATGCAGCAGCCAGCAGCTCAGGGGAATACTAGCTTCCCCTGTTACCACTTGTGTAGCTCCCTGGCAAGTTGGGTGACCGACTCATCCCAGTTTGCCTGGGACTCCCTCAGTTTTAGCGTTCAGAGTCACATGGCCTGAGCACATCCTCAGTCCTGGGCAGGCTGGGATGGTTGGTCACGATCCCAGTTGATTAACTTCTCCGAGCCCTGATGTCCTCGGCAGAGGTGATATCACCTGCGTCATAGGCTTGTTGTGGGGATGTCGTAGGATAGTACAGGTGGAGTGCTGAGCAGGTGTAGCGGTTCCCTAGGGCTGCTGTAACGAAGTATCAGTACCATAAACTAGGTGGCCTAGAACAACAAAAATGTGGTCTTTCAAGTTCTGGAGGCCAAAAGCCTGAAAGCAAAGTGTCAGCAGGGTCGTACTCCCTCCAGACCTGTAGGAGAATCCTTCCTTGCTTCTTCCTAGCTTCTGGTAGTTTACCGGCAATCTCTGGTGCTCCTTCACTTGTAGACGCCTCACTCCAATCCCCCGTCTTCACGTGGCATTCTCCCTGTGTCTCTGTCTTGCCTCTGTGCATGTCTGTCTCTGCATTCAAACTTCCCCTTTCTATAAGGACACGGGTCATACTGGATTCGAGCCCGCCCTGATGACCTCGGTTTAACTTGATTACCTCTGTGAAGATCCTATTCCCAAGTAAGGACACATCTGAGGTTCTAGGGGTTAGGACGTTAATATGTCTTTTTGGAGGGGACACGATTCAACCCATAGTGGCAGGGTTAACTTTGACTATTATTGGTATTTGTATCATTATTGTTGCCATCATTGAGAACTCAAGAATATCTAAGGGACAGCTCCAGTATTCAAGAGGAGAAGGCAGGAGGCCCCCGTCATAAAGAGGAGCTGACTTGGTTGTTGGAGTTCGTACCTGCGAACCATTTCAGCACAAAGGCTATAGAAACACCCCCTCTAACCTCTGGGCTTTTGCACTGTGTGGTGTAGATGGAGCAGATGCGGAACGAGCTGCTTCAGGAGCGAGCCGTGAAACAAGACTTAGAGTGTGACAAGATTTCCCTGGAGAGACAGGTGAGGGCAGCTGGCCCCATGAACCCTTCCCTCCCTCCCCCCCGCCCATGGCTTTGGACCAGAGCCCCTTGGTTGAGCCTTCTTTGCACAGCACCCCCAAGAACTCTGCAGAGTAACTCACCTGAGTGGTACAGGTGTTTCTAAGGCCTTTTCCAGAGAGGTGATTCCCACAATATTAAGTGTGCTTATAAGTTTAGCAGCTGGGGAGAGGTAGAATTGCAAGTGTTGTTTCTAGATCCTAAAGAGGGCTAAATTCAAATGAAAGGAGAATAATAAAGAACCAGTGTCCTCAGATGCAGGAGTTGCTAACAAACCTTACTTGAATCACTGTTTCTTTTACGTGCCCTTCACGTAAGTTCTTCACCGAATATGATGTATGATATTGCTGAAGGAGCCTGTTTCTCCTGTTCCGCCCCAGTAGGTTTATTTATTTATTTATTTTGGCCGTGCCGCACAGCACGTGGGATCTTAGTTCCCCGACCAGGGCTCCAACCCACACACCCCTGCCATGGAAGCGTAGAGTCTTAACCACTGGACCTCCAGGGAAGTCGCCCGCCCCAATAGGTTTATAAAAGGCCAAGATCAACCTCATTTGTCTGACATCCAGTAGTCTTAGGACATGCAAAGATTTCACTCAGGCTTATAAGCAATGTGATAGAATCTCTTCTTTTGGCTTGCCAGGACATGAGTGCAAAGCTTTTCCCTGGATACATCCCCAGGTCTCCTGGGGCCACACATCCTAAGGTGGAAAGCAGGCTTACCCCAGTCACCGACCACACGCTGCCCCGCCCTGTGTTCTGCTCTGCTCTGCACAGAGGGTGTGGCAGACACAGCCCCTCACCGCCTCCCTGTCTGATTCCAGAACAAGGACTTAAAGAGCCGGATTATCCACCTGGAAGGTTCCTACAGGTCCAGCAAAGAGGGGCTGGTGGTGCAGATGGAGGCCAGGATCGCAGAGCTGGAGGACCGTCTGGAGAGCGAGGAGAGGTGAGCCGGGCCCAGCCATGGTGAAGAGGCCCTGGTGAGCAGTAGGCATCACATTACAAAGTGCTTTCACTCTTGTATCTCTTCCCGTCCTCGAAAGCCTGTGAGGAAGGCAGAGCAAGTACAACCTTGCTGGAAAATTGTTTCCATTTTATAGTTGAGAAAACTGAGACCCACCAAAGTAAATGACTTGAGGAAGGTAGCCTGGCAGAATATTGATGTAGCAGGACTAAAACTTGGGACTCCCCACTGCTCAGTTCTTAGCTGCTCTTTTCCCCATGCCTTAAATAGGACAGGCTGCCTTGTAAGCTACTGAGTTTGAGCTGGAATAGAGGTAAGGGGGCTGTCTCTGCTCTGGGGGGCCAGGTATATTCAAGCAGAGGCTGAGTGGCCATCTGTCAGAAATGGGCATGTGGGCGGAAGGGACACAGGATCAGATGACTACATGTGATTCTCTACAGCTTGTTCTCAGACCACAGCCTGAGGGCCAGTACCGGGGTAAGCTTGACCAGCCTCAGTTCTTTTTTTTTTAATTTAATTTTTATTTTTGGCTGCATTGGGTCTCCACTGCTCCATGCGGGCTTTCTCTAATTGCGGCGAGCGGGGGCCACTCCTCGCCATGGCGCGCCGGCTTCTCATCGCGGTGGCCTCTCTTGTTGCGGAGCAGGGGCTCTAGGTGCACGGGCTTCAGCAGTTGTGGCACGCAGGTTCAGTAGTCGTGGCTTGCGGGCTCTAGAGCGAGGGCTCAGTAGTTGTGGCTCATGGGCTCTAGAGCATGGGCTCAGTAGTTGTGGCTCGTGGGCTCCAGAGCATGGGCTCGGTAGTTGTGGCTCGTGGCCTCTAGAGCGTGGGCTCAGTAGTTGTGGCTCACGGGCTCAGTAGTTGTGGCACACGGGCTCAGTAGCTGTGGCACACGGGCTCAGCTGCTCCGCGGCACGTGGGATCCTCCCGGACCAGGGCTCGAACCCGCATCCACGGGCTCAGTAGTTGTGGCACACGGGCTCAGTAGCTGTGGCACACGGGCTCAGCTGCTCCGCGGCACGTGGGATCCTCCCGGACCAGGGCTCGAACCCGCATCGCCTGCCTTGGCAGGCGGATTCTTAACCACTGCGCCACCAGGGAAGCCCCCAGCCTCAGTTCTTACTCATGGCCCCTCACCTTCCTAGAAGCAGTGTGGGTGTGTGTGTGCATAGAGCACTTTACATTATCCATTTTCAGTAAGACTTTTGGGACTGGGCCTTTTTGCTCCAGGGCAGCCTGGAGTAAACTCCAAACATTCACAGCCTGGCAGTCTATGACCCACTGCCTTACCAAGTAAAGCCCAGGACTGGGAGCACTCAGGGCAGGTCTGGTTCTGGCTCAGCCTCTCTCTGGCTCTGCAGGCTTGGGCAAAGTCCCTCCCCCTCTCAGAGCCCCTGTTTCCTCATCTGTCCAACGAGCAGCGCTGTCCTACTCTACACATGTGAGTCTCTCTGACCCTGTGTCCACCAGACAGCCCTGGGCTGGCCTCCCGGGGGGCTGGGATGAGACGGTCCTCTGTTCTGCTTCCCCCGCTCTTCCAGGGACCGGGCCAGCCTCCAGGTCAGCAACCGCCGGCTGGAGCGGAAGGTGAAAGAGCTAGTGATGCAGGTGGACGATGAGCACCTGTCGCTGACAGATCAGAAGGACCAGGTGCGGGACCCTCTGCGAGCTCTTTTGAGATTTACTGTCTCGGGCTGGGGCAGCGAGGTGGAGGGGAAGGCCTCGGTGGGCAGGCAAGCGGTGAAGTTGAGTGGACTGTGTCCGCCCTTTCCACTCCACCCCTTAAGTCATGGAATGGGGCCTTTAGAGCCCACTTTAGTAGGGGATTTCAGCAAACTTCAGGCCCTGAACTTGGCTTTTAAAAAGTAGAATTTTCGGTCTTAGAGTCTCATCTCCACTTTCCCTTGGGGCTGGTTGCCCCCTTTGCCGTACCTTGGTTGCTGGGAGAGAAGGGGGCTGGACCACTGGCCTCTCCGTGCTGGGCTGAGTGACCCGCCGGCTCACAGCCTGCCTTCCCCCCGCAGCTGAGCTTGCGCTTGAAAGCAATGAAGCGACAGGTGGAGGAGGCTGAGGAGGAAATAGACAGACTGGAAAGTTCTAAGAAGAAGCTGCAGAGGGAGCTGGAGGAACAGATGGACGTGAACGAGCAGCTGCGGGGGCAGCTGAACTCCATGAAGAAGGACTTCAGGTGGGCGAGTGCGGCGACCCCCCCCCGGGGCCGTGATGGCCCTGACGTTTGAGGGGAGCCTGACGCTTTCAGAGCGCTCCCACTCCTTTGTCTCAAGCTGATCCCTTGTTGTCACCTTTGGGGTCATCCCATCCTAGGGGTGAGAGTGGCTGTATCCACTCCGGTATCATCCCTGTGGTCCTGAGGCTCAGAGCAGGTCAGACTAGCTCACACCACCGTGTGGGGAGCAGCTCCTGGACCAGCCCTTAGGGACTCCTGGGTTAGGGAGAAATGAGATAAGTTGTGGCTTGTGTTCTCAGGAGGACGAGGATATCCCCAACCTGGTCTCCGGAGAGAGCTGCTCTCTCGAGCTCCCCTGCCACTGCCCTAAGGATGGGGGATTAGGTGCGGGGTTGCTTTCCCTGCCTCCGGGTCACTGCCTGGGGCATTGGAGTGAGGGGGTGAGTTTAAGTTCACACCCATTCACGGAGCTGGGCCTTTCTTGGAGGCCGACTGTGACCTGGGGCTTTTTGCTGGCTGCCCAGGTAGTTCTCTTATAAATGCCCAGAAGACTGGAGCCTGTTGAGAATCCTGTAAACAGGGCATGTCTGTCGAGAACCCAGCCCCAGGCTAGCATTAGGGGGCAAAATTTAAGGGGGCAGCAAAAATCTCAATAATCAAGATGCAATTTTTAAAAATAATAAAAATTACTGCAAACAACCCAAGGTGAACAAGATGATAAAATTTTAAATTAAGGTGGGATTTATGGCAGCACCCTGCTGAGCCATATTGGAGCTTGAGGCAGAAGGAAAAATCAGTACTGTTGACCTGGCCCCAGCCCTGCCCAGCCCACCCTGTCAGCAGCAGCCTCCCGTGCTCCCAGGTGGGCAGTTTGCTCCCTGTTGCTGTAGGAACCGGCAGGTGCAGACGAGTTAAGTTCCTGTGCTTATATGCCACTCGATGGGGCGGAGAGACAGGCGCCTAGAACCCCTTCGCCTCCAGATCGGAGGGGAGCCCCGGTCCAGGGCCAGGAAACATGCCGCCTGTTGTTTCGCAGACTTAAGAAGCTGCCAAGCAAAGTGCTGGATGACGTGGACGGCGACGACGACGACGACCTCAGCACGGAAGGGGGGAGCCTCTATGAGGCGCCGCTGAGCTACACCTTCCCCAAGGACAGCACCGCCGCCAGCCAGATCTGAGCCCACTTCCGGGGGCCTGCAGCCGCCCGCAGCGGGAGGCGAGGAAGGGAGCGCCATCACCTCCTCTTCGCGGACCAGATAATTCCTCCCTGTGATGTCATGTCCTCCTAGGATCTCTATGGCAGCATAGCTTTGGTAGCTTAGACAGCAGCTATTGCAGGGTATGCGTTGAGACGCCTGCAGCCACTTGGCAGGATGGAGCCCCCGTTCTGCACAGCTGTCTGCAGCACCATCTGCATTGCTGCCCCTCTCTGCCCTCCGCCCCCGCCCCCCACCGTCAAGAAAAAGGGTCCAAATGCTGGTTCCTATTTAATAGCCATTGTGAAGGGGAGGGGAGGATGCGTAGGCTGTACATATTTTAAATCAGACCTTCTCACAGACTGCTGCTCTTCCATTTTGGAATGTTGCAGAGGCTTCGTGGGGTGGCTTGTTTGTAAAGTTCACACATCTCTATTGAGTATTATTTTTAAAAATACAAAGCTACTAGATTTTTAAGTATTACTGAGCGAGAAGCAAGAGGGAGAAAGTAAAGACCACTCTGGGCATCAGAGCTGGAAAAAGGAATTGATGTGGTGATAAGGGACAGTTAATGCTGAGAAGAGAAGTTCAAGTGGTCTTGGTAAAGAACTTGTTGATGGAGGGAGGGAAAGTCAGAGGTCACTTGTATCTGTGGTCCTTGGTTGCTTATTTTATCTAGAATTTTGTTAAAATTTTTGAACCATGCTGAGACCAATACCAGTCACCAGCTGCAATTTCTTTTGCACAGGTGGAGTGGGCAGACATGTACGTACGGTTTTTGACAAATGATGTTGGTTTCCGGGGGCGGGGGTGGAGCCCTCCTGTCGTGTCTTTTTGGTCCTTTCCTCCCGCCTCCAAACTACACTCTCTCCGCCCCTGGACCGGGTGGTTGCCAGGTGGGGACCGTGAGGGTTTGGGAGCAAGGTTCGCGGGCTTAAGCTTGAGGAAGAGGCGTGTGATGTGCGGTAAGGTTCTGGGGACAGGAAGAAGGGAGAGGAGGTAAGCAGGTGTGTGTGAGCGTGGGTAGGAAGGAGGAGGTGGAAGAGGAAGAAGTTCCTGAAAGCTGGGGGGATGTGTAGGCAAGAGGCAGATTGAACACGATCTCAGGTTTATGTCAGGAAAGGGAGGAAGGAAGCAGAAGTCAGACAGAGGCATGTCTGTGCAAACTGGAAGAATCCTGACTTCTGGGACAGAGGGCCAGCAGCCAGCACCAGGCAGGAGGTAACTGGGACTGGGTGAGGTCTGGGCAAGGCCACGTTGCTGGGATGGAATTTCAGGGAGGCACTGAGAGGATGCTGGGTATCCCGGCACTTCCTCTTGGCGTTCCTGGTGTCACCTCCACTGTGATGGTCCCTAGGCATACACAGAGGCCAGGTCCAGTCACAGCTGGTCAGGGCCATGGCCAGGGCGGGAACCCTTCGAGTTGTGTGCATGTGAGTGAGTGTTCAGCTGCCTCACAGTGTCCCCACTTATCCTGGTAGATAAGAGGCCTGTGACCCCAGCGCTCCATGACAGTTGCCACAGGGAGCAGGGAATCTCAGTGCCCTGCCTACTCCAGGTCACAGAGCGCACCCAGCAGGATTCAGAGTGATCAGCCCCATTTATGGGTAGGTGTCGTCGCCCCCCCGCCACCACGGGTGAGCCCCCCAGAGCAGAAGAGCCAAGCCCCCTTCTGCCTCTGCTGGGTGGAGTGCTTCTTGCCTCTGCTTACTTATTTGGAGTATGGAGAGATTCCTCCTTTTAGCCATTCATTCATTTCGCATATATTCATTGGAGGTCCGTGATATCCCAGTCTTTGGCACTGGGGACACAGCAGTGAATAAAGTGGATCAAAATCCCTCCCTTCCTGGAGCGCTGTCAGGGGAGAGGGTGTGATAGACAACAGTCACACCAATGAACACAGAGGCTGAGCCCCTTCAAACCTAGCCCCGGAGCCCCTCTGTCCTCTTGGGGAGGCAGCAAGCCTGTGGTTGGTTGACTGGCTCATTGGAACCCACAGGGGTTCTTCGACTCTCATATGTTGTTGAGTTCCCCGCTGCTTCCACCACCATTAGGTATTTGCCAAGAAGCCTGCCCAGCAATGCTTCCGCCCGCTCAGCACTACAGATTAGAAGATGGGAAAATTTGGGGGCCCAAGAACTTTGGGAGCGAGTCAGCATCTGTCTTGGTTTGTGAGAAAGTTTCTGCCTCTCATTCTAGCCAGTTCCTTCTGGTAGCCATGAGGCAGCCTGCAAGAAACAAACTGCCTGTGAAAAGAGAACAGAGCTCACCATTCAGAAGATCTGCATCTTTACCCTAAAACTGGGACATTAAAAATGTCAACAAATGTGCCCTCCTGCGCTGTAATGGGGCTGGCGGTGAACTGAATGCGTGCAGTGCACCAGGATGGGAGGAACACGAGCCTGGGAGCTGAGAGGGGAGATGTTTTCAAGTCCCAGCTCATCTTGCCGTGGTGACCTTGACAGGGGTGACCTTCAGAGGCCTGCCCTCAGAGCGGCAGATGACGCGGAATGATTGAGGACCAGGGCTCAAGGTCCTTGCCAGCTCTGACACGCTGTCATTCTTTGATTTTATTATGTACACATATATATTTTTTTCTGTTCGTTGCTTTAAGAACTAACCCTACTCGAGAGTATTTTCTTTAGCTAGTTTAAAAAGAAAAAAAAAATATTTTATTTAATAAACAAGTATGTGGCCAAATGCAGTGCTGAAGAGACAATCATCATAAAGCTTTATAATTTTTCTTCCTGCTTCTGAGTGTCGTCCGACAATGCCGATAGGCTTAGTTTGTTGGGTTTCTGCTTTCGGGTATGGTTTGATGGGCTAGGTTTGTCACCGGGAAGAGACATTCTTAGGCAGCGACCTCCGTGTAAGTGAACTCCTGGAGAAAAGCAAGTTTGCCTTTCAATAAACGGTATCACCCAGCAGGAATCTTGACTCCCGTTATTTCGACTCCCTTGTTTTCTCCAGAGCTTGGCTCCGTGTCGGCCAAGAAACAGCCCAGGTGAATGGCTGGAAGCTACCCGAGGTAGGGGAGCTTGGGGCGTTCCAGGCTGGGACCCGTGTCTGAAAGAGAAGGGTGGGGAGGGGGTGAGTGGGGCGCCCTGAGACGATTAATGCCCCTGGATGGTGGTGATGTTCTGAGAAATCCAGACTGCCCATTTCCAGGAAATGGCAAAAGGGGAAGTGTGTTGATAACTGAGAATAAACAGGCACCCCCTGTTTTTTTCCTTGTTCCAAAACTGAAATGGGTCCTCCTGCGATCACAGCACATAATCTCACTTGATCTGCAGCAGGCTAACAGCAGGTACCTTGGTCTCCGTTTTATATGAAACAGGAGTCACTTCCACGTGGAAGGGGCCTGCGCTGCGCATGGTCCTCAGTGGCCTTCTCTGCCCTGTCCTCTGGGGGCCGATCCCTAAAGGCCCTGGGTTCCCCCCGTGACTGATGGCAACTGTAGTCGGGGTCCGCTTGTGGGAGCAGGTGGAGGTCAGCGTTCTTCTGTTGTCACCCCTCTTTCGTGCAGCGTTTCCAGCAGTGATGCAGCCGGACAGGACTGCACAGGATGCACAGGACTTGGGCGACCATACCTCCTCCTTGGGTCTCTGGTTCTAAAGGTGGTCAGGGCGGCCCGCTGCTGTTCCTCTGCGCTCCTCGGCAGCCCCGGTGGGTTCCACGCCCCGCCCCCCGCAACCCGACACTGCCGCCCTCCAGGGCGTTTCTTCATTAAACCCTTTCGACTGCCGCCTCCTGCCTGGAGCTCTGCCCACTGCCCCCTCAACGCCCCCAGTGATGTACACATCTGGCCCATCCAGCTATCCTGCAGCCCTTGCCTCCCTTTATTCTGACTAAACAGAGCATCTCAAACATAGATGAGATTTTCTAATTTTAACAAGTCCTCAAAGTCTTTGCATAAATTGTTTGCTTTTTTTTTTTTTTTTTTTTTTTTAAGAGAAAGGTCAGGATTTGGGGGGTGTAATTTTATCACTGGTAAGTAAAAGACACCCTTTTGGTACTAGTTGCTTTTGAAACTGTATTTAAGCCTCTTTGGCCCCTGTGCCAGGGTCTTTGTGGTGAGCATAAGAGGTCCTGAGAGGTTGCCTGTCCCCTGGACCTGTGGGAGGGAAGTGACTCAGGAGCTCAGAGCCAAAGGGAAAAAGTCCTTCCAGGCCTGCAGCTAGCTCCTTCCCCCACATTCTCGACATTCCTTCTTTGAACTTGTGGATGGTTTCAGCGATCCTGTCTCTGTAGGAAGATAGTCATCAGTCAGAAAGTTTTCCGTTCTAAACTTTCAAATGACGGGAGAAAAGGACTCGACAGCAAGTTCCTATCAGCAGCTGAACAGCCTCAAATCCAGAAATTCCGGGCTTTGTGGAGGAATCAGCAGGACTTGGTCCTGCTCTCAGACCCACACTGAAAGTCATCGTGGATGTTCACCTGTATGACCTGAGACCCAGCCTGTCTCCATCTGCAGAGCAAGATTTGAGTGTGTGCCCCATGCCGGGTTTGGTAAAGCTGGAAAGGGAGCAGTGCCCTTCCAGGAGACATTCAACAATGACATCTATGCTGTGGCGGGAGCTTTGCAAGTTTCCTACCGTGAGGAATCTCACTTGGTCTCACAACAGTTGTTCAACAACGCCCCGGGGATGGGGCACGTGATTCCAGAGATCTTCTGGGTAAACCAAATGAAACAGTTTCACAAGAAAGGCAGAAATGTTGGCAGGTAAGGAATCTGAGGCTTGGGGAGGCTGGGCATTTTCCCATAGGTCACATGCGGAGTAAGTAGCCAGCCCAAGAGCAGAACCTGCCAGCAGGGGCCAGGTGCTGTTGCAGATACAAGGTTTAAGGCCCTGTCTAGGACCTTTATAAGCTTACAGTGTGATTACAAAAATGATTATCAAGCTAAGTGGAAATTAGATACAAATATTAAGTCCTTCGTATAGTTATGGCATACCAAATTTGTCTGCCCTTGGGCTTTGCTAGCCCTCTGCCTATAGCCAGTGCCACTGGTTTCCCCTGGTTTTCCACGTACAATTCGATAGCTAAGTGTGTGGAGCACTTACCTGCTGCATATTGGGCATTGTTGTAAACCTTCACCTGTATCTACTCACTTGATTCCTCGGACCACCCCCTGAGCCGGTGCTCGTGACAGAGGGAGTTTCTAACCTTCCCCAGGGCACACGGCAGCCCATGGAAGAGCCAGGACTGGAGTCTGGGTCTGCGTCTGGAGTTCACGCTAGGCGCTAAGGAGCTCTGCTGCCTCCCACCACACTTGCTGCCCTGGAGGACGACGGTCTTCCATTTGATCCTGTGTTAGGGCCTCCCACGTCCTCCTGGTTCTTCGTCCTTCAGCTCTCCCCTTCATTTGTGAGTGTCTGTGCAACTCAACAGCCTGCTGCTTGCCTCCACTCTTGAGTGCTTTAATCAAAGGCACAGAGAAATCAAAGTTAACTTCTGAAGCCACAGACTTGAACTGCAAGGAAGTGCTGAGGGTTGCCAAGGTTTAGAAGGTATTGGGAGTGGTCATACTGTGCTAGCTGAGACTATGAGGGAATGGAAACTGAATAACCAGAGGAAGCAGGGCAATAAAGAGAAGGGAAACTGCAAAGAGAAGCAGAGACACTGATAGAAAGAAAGAGTGGTTGAGTTTTAGAGCTTTCTTGTTTTCTGACAACTCCCAGTTGATCCGTGAGTATCCTTTGAAATGTTTTCTTTTCTTGAGTTAACTTGAGTAGATCTCTAGTCTTTCAAGCATGTAGGTATTTTGGGGGCCATATTATGAAGAACTTTCGATGCTAGGGCAACACGTTTTTAATTCTCTAGGCCAGGGGTACCTGGTAACTATTTCTGAGATGGAGAATAGTGTCATTAGAAGTGTGTTAAGTGAAGATTAATCTAGAAGGAGTATGTAGGAGAGATGGAGAACCGTTTGCTACTGTGATCTTTGGATCTCTCGTTTTGCCATTGATGCCCCCTTGGTGCTGTGCTCACCTGACTTATCTGGGCCTGATCTGGTGGGGTGATCTTCGGGTCACCCCACCATCTCCCTGTGTGGAAGGTGGACTTGGGCAACATCAGCAAGTCCCTGGTTTTGGGTGAGTCTCAGGGAACATTTACCTTCCCAACCCCCAGGAGACTTTGGGATGAGAACCTTCTTCTAGAATGGTATGTAACCATAATAATCTTGTGTAATGCACCTTTCGTATTAGTCTTACATTCAAAACTGCACTTGCAACCTGAAATCAGTAAGTTGTCCTCAGTGAGACACCACTGACTGTGGTCCCTAAGAAGACCCCTCACCCCAGAGTAGCTCGTTGAAGAGTAGGGGGTGGTCGGGCTGCAGTCTGGAAACCCCGGACAGCAGTGGGCTGCCTTGTGGAGGTGGCACGTGTTTCTGCTAAGCTGGGTGCTCTGGAGCCCTGCCAGTTCGGCAGGCGGACTCTCAACCACTGCGCCACCAGGGAAGCCCAAGTCCCTGGTTTTGGGTGAGTCTCAGGGAACATTTACCTTCCCAACCCCCTGGAGACTTTGGGATGAGAACCTTCTTCTAGAATGGTATGTATCCATAATAATCTTGTGTAATGCACCTTTCATATTAGTCTTACATTCAAAACTGCACTTGCAACCTGAAATCAGTAAGTTGTCCTCAGTGAGACACCACTGACTGTGGTCCCTAAGAAGACCCCTCACCCCAGAGTAGCTCGTTGAAGAGTAGGGGGTGGTCGGGCTGCAGTCTGGAAACCCCGGACAGCAGTGGGCTGCCTTGTGGAGGTGGCACGTGTTTCTGCTAAGCTGGGTGCTCTGGAGCCCTGCCAGTGGGCAGGGTCCGACCTGTGTGCAGGGAGGGAGAAGGTCTGCAGGGCAGAGCCAGCTTCAGGCATGAGAGCTGTGTGCAGGTCATCTGGAAGGAAGGGGACCCCTCTGCCCAGCCAAGGCCCAGGAGTGGAAGGACTCAGCTGTGAAAGCTGGCTCCCCGCCTCCTTAACTTGGGGTGTCAGTTGGGGTGGAGGTTATGTATGCCGGATGGGAGAGGTGATAGGTACCTGCCTCATCATCCACGTGCCAGACGGAGGGCATTCCTTCTGAGCCCTACGCAGGGACTGCACAAAGACCAATAAGTTTTGCCCTGTGGATGGACCTTATTTGGGGGTAGTGGGCACGATTCTTAACATCTAAAATCCCTCAACAGGGTAGCAGCTGCGCTTGGGCAGACTCCTGTGGGCCAGGGATCTTTATCTGATTTAATCTGCATCCTGCAAGGTAGGTCGTGTTACCCCCTTTCACATGTTAGGGAACATGTACAGAGCGAGACGTCATTTGTCCTAAGTCACCAGCTGGTCGACAGTGGGGCTGGGATGCAGCCCCGTGTCTGCTGCTCTTACAGTCAGTTTCCCCATACCTTGGCCCTTCTCCCTTGCTGCCCCTCTAGAACCACTCCCACTGACTCCTCAGCTGAGGACAGTTCGGCACAAGGGCTGGGAGGTTTGTCGGCGGTCACAGGGCCTGGCCTCTGGGTCACAAGTTTGCACTTGGACTATGAAGCCTGCAAGGAGGGACAGCAGCCAGCCCGCCTGCTCCTCTCTGCAAGCCCCCTCCCGCCGGCTGCAGGCTGCCAGCCTAGCTAACCTCGTTCCAGCTGCCTCTGGCCTTCTGGCCCTTCCAGGACAGGCTCGTTTCCTGGAAAGGACTCGGAGAGTAAGATAAACCAGGTGTCTCTAGTTAAATGCCCTCCTGCCTTTGAAAGGGCCAGGGTGGTAAGCCTGCCAGTCCAGCTCCTTGGTTTGCTTGGTCCATCTCTGGGATTGGCTGCCTTGCCTTTCATCAGGTGCCAGTTGTTCCCGGCCTATCACTGGGAGTGAATATGGCGTTCTTTGGAGACAGGCACAGTGCTCCCTGCAGAGCTAGGCAAGGAAACAGGAACTGAAAAAGATGGGTGACAGGGTCCCTCCGGGGCTCCTGGCACCTCCAGAAGGAGACAGTCCGTGTCCCTGTCCACTCTCCCTGGGCAGGTGTATCCTGGCGTTTAGATAATGAAGAACTAGAAAACAGAACTGGCCTCCCCTCGACTTGCCTGCCGGCTTCTCCTATGACCCAGGTATTGTTCCTGATTCACACATGGCTTCCTAAACCAGCTTCATTTTCTGAAACAAATCACTCTACTACCACCTCCCCTTCCTGGAAATTAAAAACAAAATTTTTTTTTTGTCTGTGTCATTGCTGCTGGATTCTAAAATCAAGGTACAGAATGCTCCTGGCCTTCCGGTCTAGGCCCCATGGAAAGGTTAGGTGTGCCCAGTATAACCAGGTTAGTCCACCCTTGTGACGGGAAGAGGCGTGCAGGCAGGAAGCATCAAGCTCTCCCTCCTGGTCGTCACACGGTCAACACATCGGAGGACTGCCACTGTATGTCCAGAGCTGCTTCCCAGATGTTAAGAGGCCAGGTGTAGAGTTAGTCCCTGGGACTTTACTACCAACCTCAGCAACAAAGATATTTAGGGAGCATCAAATATGGGGAAGACAGAAATAGGCAAGATAATGCATCATGGCACTGTGTCTTAGAATTTCCGTTTGAAGACTTCTGGTTTATTTTGTTGAGAAATTTGTGTTCCCACCACCAAGAATTAATAGTGGTTCATATTTGGTCATATGTGCTTCACATTTTTAAATAAGAGAAAGAAAAGTTTCCCCCTTTGTCTCTCATTCCCTGCCTCATTCCCTTTTCTCCAACCACTATTCAGAGGATCAGCCAGTTTGTTGCATTAGCATCTAGGATAAATGAATGACTGGAGGTGAGACTATTAGAGAGTTGTTTTAAATACTCTATGGGAAGTCAGGACCTTAATAGCTGCACTGGGGAGGGATGAGACCCCACAAGGGGGACATAATTTCCTAATGGTTTGAAGACTAAGCTGTTTCTAAAGGTGAACCCAGATAGAGGCAGAGCCTAGGCTTGGCTGAGTTGAGATGTCCAGGCTTGGGTGTCCTGAGCTTACCTTCCCTCCACGATGGAGAAGAGACTTATGCTGCCACAGAGATATTCTTTCCCCTTCCTTACCCAGCATACTGCTGCCTTTTGTCCCTCAAGTATGCTGAACAAATATTGAATAGTGTTGATCTGAGGGAACACCTAGTTATTTGCCTGTTTGGGAAGGGGCATTTTGAGTTGCCTGTGGTGCTCGCATGTCTAATTCCAGGCTCACAGAGACCAGGGTCTCGCTGGCTCCCTCCCCTGGAGAACAAAGAGCACAGCATCCTCCGTCATCCCTGGGAACACGCAGCTCTGGCCTGGAATTGCCGTTGTTCCTTGGCTGCTGCCTTTATGGGCCCTTGTGCTTGCAACCTCCTGGATGGTCACATGGATGAGGAGGGATGTTGTGCACCTCATTCAGGGCCAGCTGGGTGCTAGTGGCCATGTTTGTTTAGCCATGTTCTGTTTGGACCCTTGATGATCAAAATGTGAACGTCCTTTGGTAAACTTTCCTTTCTTTTCTTCTCCTTTTTGGATTTTATTTTAAAAGAGTTTAGTGACATGGATCTTATTTCATGAGATGCAGTAAGGTACAAGTCATGGAAATTTTAAAGTTTGGGTAAACTTTCCTTTTAACTTCAACATTCCAGGAGCTGGAATCCTTACACACCAGGAATAGCTCCTTGAACGTTTGTCAATAGAGGCATGCCTTATGGTGTTTGTTCTTCCTTAAGTATACATTTCCTAGCCAGAAGTTTCTAAAATAGGATCATACCTCAGTTTGCCAGGAGGCCTCACCCATGCTCCTGCTTGGCAGGTAGAGGGATTGAAAGATGTCCCTTCTTTCTTTACATATTTATTTTTCCATATAAAATAGAGTAACCGTATTAACAAAAAAATTGGAAAATAACCACGCCAGCCTCATGCAGCCATCCTGAGCATTTTAGCACATTTCCTTCCAGTCTTTTTCCTATGCATTTTTTTAAATACTTTTAAAATAAATAAATTTATTTTATTTATTCATTTTTGGCTGCATTGGGTCTTCATCGCTACGTGTGGGCTTTCTGTAGTTGCGGTGAGCGGGGGCTAGTCTTCGTTGCAGTGCGTGGGCTTCTCATTGTGGTGGCCTCTCTTGTTGTGGAGCACGGGCTCTAGGCACGCAGGCTTCAGTAGTTGTGGCACGCGGGCTCAGTAGTTGTGGTTCAAGGGCTCTAGGGCACAGGCTCAGGAGTTGTGGCGCATGGTCTCTTGTTGTGGAGCACGGGCTCTAGGCACGCAGGCTTCAGTAGTTGTGGCACGCGGGCTCAGTAGTTGTGGTTCAAGGGCTCTAGAGCACAGGCTCAGTAGTTGTGGCGCATGGGCTTAGTTGCTCCGTGACATGTGGGATCTTCCCAGACCAGGGCTCGAACCCTTGTCCCCTGCATTAGCAGGAGGATTCTTAACCACTGCGCCACCAGGGAAGCCCCCTATGCATTTTTTGTCTTGAACATTAGGGTGCGTGTATCTTCTTTTTTTCTTTTCACAGAAAAGTAAATGAAAGCAACTCGAGGGTATTTATAAAAGGCGATGAGGAGAGTGTGAGCCCTGGGAACACCCCTGCCCCAGGCTGACTCCTTCCCCACAGTAAAGGAGACCTGCCTCTGGACTGCTCACCCAAGGGTTACATCCAGGATGTGGGACTCATGGGTCAGTGAGGTGATCCTGAAAGAAGGCTGCCCACAAAGTTGGGG